>NW_010191825.1:21680-58961 GCF_000695765.1 Mesitornis unicolor | reverse complement strand
TGCTGAACCTAAAAATGGCTTTGAAAGCACAGGACTACTTCAATCGTCCAGGTCATAATCAGTGTGTGCTGTCTTGACTGCTCTGTGAATAACCTTTCATATGGATCTATTTCTACCATCATGGAGAGAATATTTTCATTAAGATTAATCACAGTCACACATGTTCCCTTGTGTAACCACCACAGTGATGCTTAATGAAACCTTTAATTCCTTTGTGCCATCTACTTTTGCCTATCTTATTTAACACGTGCTTTTGTAATGCAATCCAGAAATCTGTTCTGGATTGTTAGTGAGGATGGGGAAATCTCATTGCTGAATCTTTAATTTTCTCATATGGTATAGGACCAGAGAGAATTGCATTTGCAGAGTGGAGAGTTAAGGGATATAAACCACCTTCCACAAACACCTCTTTCTTTCCATTTACAATAAAGGAAGTCATTCTGGCAACTAACTTTTTCTAAAAATGACACAAATAACAGACTGAGAGAGAGAGCCAGGAGAACAAAACTAGGTTGGTAAACTCACTAGGTAGGTACCTTTTTCTTGCTAGGTATTTACTCACCAGGCTATGCCAAATTGATTCCCCTTTGGAGGCAGATGTCTCACAGGAGGAAAAATAATCTTTTTCCCCAGGAAATAGAGTGATTGCTTGGGAAATGCAAGATCTGGATTTGGCATCTTCTCTGCCCCTCCTACTGAAGATATACAACTGGCCAGAAAAGCATCAGGGGGAAGCAGTAAGCGAAAGCACATCTGACTGTAACACACAAAAAAGACTTTGTAGGGTGCTATTCCTTATTCCGCTTATACATCTTAGTCTGTGATATTAAAATGAAAAATGCATAAGGAGTCTCTTGAGCAAAATGAAAATCCAGCTTCTTTTCCTAGGTCAAACTAGAGGGACCATAATAGTTTATTTGGCTCACAATGAAATATTTACCGGTGTAGAAATAAAAAAAGTGTCTGGGAAGTTAGTCTTTTTAATGGTATTTAGCTACATGTAATTTTATTTAATTCACATCTCCCTGTGTATGTACACAACATTGGAACCCAGTGATAAGTTTTAAAAGTAGGTAAAGTAAATGACAGTTTCATAAAATTAAAGTGTTGTACTATGAGATTATAGACCTTGTCTCTGAATTCTATTTGTGCCACAGCTCACTGGTAACAAGTGAAATTCATTGTGTTGTGAAAAGTATTTACATGCAACCCTGCCCTGTGATAAACATCAGGCTGGCACAGCAGAGCAAATCTGGGTTTGGTATCACTGACATCTTATAAAGGGAGGACAACTGCTCACTGTGATCAATAGATGCCTTTTACATTAAGCTACAAATTATTGAAGTTATTCTGACAGTTTTAAATGGAACATACCAGTATGTTTAAAACAGATTTTTTTTCCTTTTATTTCATCTGAGGAGGGAGCAAATAAAGAGGATACTTCAGTCTTTACTCAGGTAGAACTTCCATTATGCTTTAGATATTTTTTCCAAACTAGGGACTAGCAAAAGAAGGTAAAAATAACTCTGATGCAACTGAGATTTGCACACATGCTTAGAAAAAATGTAATAAGTATAGTGTATACAATGTGTTTAACATAAGGATATTGCTCACATGTTTAAAGTTATGCACATTCTCAAGTTTTTGTGAGAGCAAGGGCATAAGGTTGAGACAAAAATCTCTGTCTACTTTTGTACCTCATGCACTTATGTCATATAGAAATGCTTGGTATTATTGATCATATGAGTTTTCCATGTGCAAACGATACAATTTAAGAAATGTCTGGGTCCTTTGGTCCTTTTCAGAAATGTGTCCCACAACACACTATCATGTTTTCTTTTAGATAATGAGAATAGTGTGCATATCTATATGTTTTTTTACTCCAACTTAGAATTCATTGAATTACCTTTTCATATTGGCATACACATCTGTATTTGCTATCAAAGCCTCTTTTTCTTTCTTACTTTTTACATAAGTGAAAAATTTTTCGACTAAGATTGCTTTTTTGGTACAGTTTGATTCAATTAGCTTTTAACTGTACTGACATTTACCGGATGGTCACAAAAAGAAAGCAAAGTGAAAATGACAAAAAGCCCCATGTTTTGCAGAAGTTCACATTCAGTGCATCCAATCTGCACTCCCTGGAGACAAAAAGAAAAAAGAGCAGGTCTGTAATGCAGCTGCCAGTTTAGTGATCAAACCCAACAGATTGCGGTCTGGCCAGATCTGGTGTCCAGATAAAAATGGTATTCATGCTAACCATCTGCCTACAGGTCAGCAGGGACAAAAATTAAAAATAATTACCTCTAATGAATGAATAGACAATGACAGTCCTGTGTGAGGTATGGTATCATCTTTGTGCATGTACACACACACTCACAAACACAAACATACTGGTAAAGAATTATTTTTTTTTCCAGAATGCTGTCAGCTACAGTTTTCATTTATGTTTTACTTTAATTCTCCCACCGTTATTGTAGCTTTAAAATATGTAGCTCTTTCTCCTGCACTTAAATTGTGTTAATCATTACAACAATAACTAGTAACTTATGTCCAATGCAAGACTCAAAAGTCAGCTTCTTACTCCTAAAATTCAACTAAGTCTCAATAGACAGAATTCTAGATTCAAAATCTCCAAAAAGCAATTTGAACTATCAACTTTTGAAAGAGCTAAGCTGAACAGTGGCTGCAGTAACTGGAGCTACAGAGAGGGCTGAAAGGTCTTGGAGTGGGGTGTGAAGCTGCCTGGGGCTGTAGGATCTGGCTTTCAGATCTATAGATCCAAATCCAACATTCAGAGCCGCAGCTGCCATCTATGTTTCACATATTCATTTTTTAAGAAAATGAAAGGATTGTATGTGATGAAAAATACAATAAGTCACTGAGATTCATGAATATCTCTTCTTAATGACCCCTGAAATAGGGCTGTTGTTGCTACAGGGAGACAAACTAGCTAGTGGTCTAATTTCAGGAGATTACAAGAATGTTTGTTTCTACAGCTATGGGACAAGATTTATTTCTATGTTAATAAATACGTTCTCCAACAAAAATTATTCTATTTTCTTCTATACTGAGCAGCCCTTACTAACTCATCATTTTGTCCAGCTATTCTGGAACCAAAAGTGCACTGAAGAAATACTCGAACTCAACCACTGTCCACTGAACGTGTCTTCTTTGTACATCACCATATAAACACTTCCGAGTGCCCACACAATTCATTTAGCTGTAAAGGAGGCCAATAAGAAGTGATTAAGAAGACTTTACTTACGTCTTAATAGTATTCCCTGGGTCTGCTTCCCCATTGTGCTATATTGGACTTAATCACTTAAGTAGGAGACCGCTGTATAAAGGGTGAAAATGCTGCACTTTGTACTCACTGTTCATGTCTTCAAATCTCAATGCAGATTTCAAGAGGGTGAAGAATAATAAGCAGGAATTGTTGTCAGGTGGCCAAAAAGTTAGCAAAGTGGACAGAAAAAAAACCCAAACCAAACCAAACCAAAAAGCAAATAAACAAACACCAGAAAGAAACTGTGAAGAAGAACAGTAAATAAAAAGACAAAGTCAAAGCATGTGTTTTGGGTCTGCAACAATTTATTGTATAATTATATATGAGGCTGAGACTGAAGTAAGTTAAAGGACACCTGTCTCTAAGAGGAGCTGGTGAAACCCATCTCTTTTCTGTATATGTATATAACTGTATTGCATAATTGTAAAAGATGAGTTAACTGATTGTAGAAGTCAGGAGTGACAGGAAATACGTAAGGAATATGTATGAAGAAACGCATATTTCAGCTTTGATAGGAGAAGCCTAAATTTCCTAACTTCTTTGAAATTGCAGTTTCTTGGAATTAGAGTGAAGTTGGCTTCAGTATTCAAATTTGTGCTATGCAAATATTCAGCAAGATCTTCTAAACTTAAGCAGGTGGTTGTGAATTAGATCTTCAGCAAAAAGATGAACTTGTTTCTCTTAGCATCCAATATTCTCACCGAGCCGAGCACTCTCCCTGTGCAGAAATTTCTCCCAAAGAGTCTGTTCATAATAAGTCTCCTCTGGAAGATTCCGTTTTCTCTGCAGGCTCAGAAGACCCCACACTGCAGAAGGCACTGCACTACACATTTAGCTTCCATTTTGTATGAGCTGAAGTTCAAGGCCAAGACATTCAAGAGGTTTTGATCTTTCCTCGTTGCCTACAGCTCTACAAGAGCAGCACCGCTTATGTCCCAGCAGAGATTTCTTACCAAGGTGCAGCCAGACTACTGCTCTATGATATTTGTTACGAGGCTGCTTAGATATTTTTTTTTTAATAGAACATTTTGCCATGGAAACCACAGAAATAGAATTTTGGGCAATCTAATCTGTGAAACAAACAAAATTATTACAACTTGCCGAACTAGGATCACTATTAATTTTGCAGCTACCTTCAAATGCAAACTCACTCATTTGAATTAGTCTTCTCTGTACAGTCCAGAGAATAACACATATACAGAGACATATACAGACATTTACATATTAAAAGAATGATCAGAGTAAATTACTGTTTATGCCTGTAATACTGCTTCTGGGGACAGTGTGAGAGAATTCCATGTGGCCAATACTGTTACATGGTGTAATGGAGTACATACAGGAGGCACTCAGACACAATGGAAACTGAACTGGGATATAAGAATGTGTACATAATGAAGTAGAATGGTTAATTAACTTCTTAAAATAGTATATAAAACATTATGTTGTTTCTGTCACCATATAAGATCAGGATCCCAGAAATCCACAAGAAATAAACATGATAAGATAAACAGTACGCTTAGGTATAACAATAGGTTAACAGAGTTTTCTCATATTCACAGAAAAGAAAAATAATGAAACACAATAAAAACTATGGCTAAACCCGTACTAATTTAAAAAATATAATTATCCACAAAACACTACAACATAGCGACCATGCACTTGCACTAAGAATATTTTTTCCTTCTATAAACATTGGTGAAATATTGATGAAACATCAGTTTTTTGGAGAAGAAAGAGATGTGTAAGAATATGATGATGGTTAGATAAGAGGCTTCAAACTTCTAAACTTCAATCTATTTTCTCTATTTGCTTACTACCTACATGTGCTCTGAATTGTCCTAAACCAGCAACTGAGTAGCAAAGAGGCAAACTTTCATTCTTGTTATGGCTGCTGTAGAGGATCCTTTCGTACTTCCTGTATGAAGGGCAAGATTGCATCTCCTTTAAGAGTAATAAGGTGTACATTAACTACAAAAGCTAGGTCTTACTAGCACAATCTAGAACAAACTTCTAGAGAGCAAAAGGTGATAGGAACAAAGGCAGTGACAGCTTCCAAAGAGCCAGAAGTTTGAGAGGAAATTAAGACACTGCTGAGAAGAACAAAGCGCACACAGTCAGCCAGGCATGGACGAGGTCATGGCAAGGGGAGGACTGCTAAAGCTCCTCTCTGTAGAATTTGCTGTATCTCAGAAAAATGCTCAATATCAGTAGACCGAGAGCACAATTGCAGGGAAGAGCACACCCTGCCTTATCCTGTGTGAGTCCATTTCTCTATCTCAAAAGTATCTACTTCTAGATTTTGTTAAAATAAAACTAGCTTTAAAAGGTAATAGCCCTGCTCCATGGGTTTGTTGAAAGAGAAAAAGGTTTTGTAGTTCCATCTTAAAAATCCTGGCATCACATCAATATATGCTTTTCTTATTGTATCAGTGCTTTAAACTCATCCCCATCAAAGCTATCTACAAAGATAAGCTATGCATTGAGACAATTTTTTTTCTCCTTTCTCACGCAGAATGCAGCATTTTTTTAAAATTTCACGTTATTGTCTCTCCATATTTTCATGTCCCTTCAGCTGCTGACTAACCAGGTTCTGATCCTTTCGTAGACTACACATTTTCCAGGAAATGAAGAAAATTTGCCTGATTACAGCTGGCTCAGTGCTTCTAAAGTAGGTCTCCCTGTTATGTAGTTAGCATTTGTCCTCTCAAGTGGTGGTTATGACCATCTTGTCACACAGTGTGCACCAGTTACAATATTATTCTCTAACAAGGTAATAATTTTGAGCCTGAAACCTGCTATTACATGATGTAGTGGTGACCTCAGAACATGGGTTTTTTAGGCACTATTTGCTTTTAGGGACTCAGTAATGCCAAATGATATATGAGGAGAAATTTGTTTCCAAGATTCTGTGCCATGCTTGGCACAAAAAAGAAGCTTAAGACATTTGATATGTAGTGTTACGCATACTGCCCATCTAAATCCATTATTGCTCAATGTCAATGCCCAAGGCAAAAGTTTTGGCCAGCTTCTGCCTGGGCATTGTGCCATCCTGACAGATGGGTTTCAGTGTAGACAATCAAGGAAGTATGTTTGTTCATCAAATGAGAGCGGTTGAGGCATTTTTCCCAGCTGACAGTCTGAAAACAGCTGTCTTCCTTGAGCATGCTTGCTTCTGGTTAAAAGGTCTGTGATATTAGTAATTCTTCTCTGAACTATGCAAACTGTCAATAAATAAAAGAGCCATTTTACGATTAGCTATGGTTACTATGTTTGAGGCTACTTTTAAACAGTGGCCTCAAATAAGCATTTATTTTTGCTTCCAGAATTAGGAAGCAAGGGCCAAATGTCCATGACTCATCTGAGTTGCAATTAAACAGAGCTCACAAATGTGTTATCAGCTTTTATGCAACACTGTGCAACAGGCTGCCCCCTCTATTGGTTGCCGATGGGTGACTGGGAACTGTGATACTTGTGCTCCTTTCTCTGCTCTGCTGTTGTCATACTCCTTAGACTTAAACAAGACGTTTGGTTTCTCTTACCCAGAAAGGAGGAAATGTGAAGGATTTATCTTTATTTTTCCAATGAAACAACTTGCTTGTTTTCATTAAAAAACAGTGATAAAGTCTTTTATGGTCTACAGATGCATTTCAAAATCTTTCCTTCATGTTAAATAGAGTCGCTCACAAATTTTTGCATTTCATAATCTTCACACGTAGCCATGTGATATTTATATTCCTGGGAAAAGATTTTATCCAGCAGCAGGAGGGAATGAACAACTCAACATTGACTCATCTACCAAGACAACAACAGTTATGCTGTTTCACAGAGTGTCAGAATGATCTATATGCTCAAGAGTTTTGCTGTATAGCATACAGTGATTTATAGACATCATGTGTTTATACAACCACAAGCACAACGGCTCTTCATGAAATTATTTACTTGCCATTTTGCAACCCTTTTAACACAGCTGGTCAAAATAGCTCCTCCTGTAAACTGGCAATCTTTTACCGAATTCAATGGATTTACATGGGATTAAAGAATGACGAATGTATCCTAATGTCTCTCAGGCTACTGTCACCATGGCACATGAGTATTGTGAGGTCTGTGTAAACCCAAATTGTTTTTGAAGGATACACCAGAAAAAGATCTGAGACATTACATTTCAAGGTTTAAAGTTCAACAAGCACAGTTCACTACAAAAAGTTCAGTCACAATACAAACACAAGTGCCAGGATGAATAATATGCACATATACAAATAAGAATTCATGGCATACGATGCTTTCCCACACCAAAACTTTTGAGAGCTGAAATTACAGAGAATGTTCTGTTTCCCCAGTGTTTAGCATAAGAAACCCAAGAAGAAGTGGAATATGTGGGGCTTCTTGGCTGTTGTCTTGTGATGACAGCGCTGTTTCCTAAGGAAACATGTCACCATGTCTATTACACATCCACATTTGGACCAAAATCTCCTCCTCAAAGAGCTTGAATATTTACAGTGAGAACCCCTGGCAATCAAAGCAATAATTCACATAGCTCTTTTCCCACAGGTTTAATGGGGAATCTTTACCCTTGAAAATGTGCCAGGTCTGAGCCAGTCTCTGAGACATTTATATACTACAGGGCTCTTACTGAATAGTCACAGAGATGAGAATGCCCCAGTAAGTTACTGACTTCACATGTGAGAGGTAAGCATCCATCCTAGCCCTTCTGCATGAGACAGTGAGTCATGTGTCCACCATGCTGGCCTTGTCCCCATGGTCTGTCACACTCCCAGCAGTGCTCTTGCCAGGGAAAGATGCTGACCCATTTTCATTGCAAGAAACTCTCAGTTCTTTTGAGAGCCCTGTAATGGATGAAACACTGAAAAAGAAGAGCTCTGATAAGTCTGGAAATGATACTGAGTAGGAGTGGAATAGTGGGACATGGCTGCTTCTCTAGTGAGTGAGGCACAAGTATGCCACAGTCATTTCATTAATGGAAAAAAAAATCCCAGGAAGGGGAAATTAATCCTGTGTCTCTTTTTTTGTTGTTAGTAAAAAAAACCCAACAAAACTCTTTTTAACATGATTGAGATTATATTGAGTCACTGCACCATAAGCATACCTGGGCAAAGTGCTGAAAGGCCAAGAGTTACAGCTCTTCCTTGTCTTTCAGTGATAGGTCTCTGATCCTGGACAAATATGGAAGGGAGAGCTTTTTCCTCCAAGATAATTCCTGAATTATCTGAAAATATTTTAGCAGAACCATGGAGCATCCAGGAAGAAAGGTAGAGGAAAATGTTTCTTTTACAAAGACGGAAAAACTATATTCTCTAATCCTTCCCCCACCCCCCATTTACAAGTGTGCTTAAAAGGAGAACCATCTCCCACTTTCATGAGGAAACTAGCTTCAGGACCACCCAGAGAGCTCTATTCCCTTCCCCTTGTCTAAAGCACACAAAGAAAAATAAACAAATGAACACAACATTTGCCTTCTCATCCCTTCTTTTCACTAAAGGGTCAGGAGGGTCGGGGATCCTTCTTTTGCCACCTATGGACACCCTCACCCTCTCCAACAACCAATCCAGATGGATCATGGCCTTTGAAATCTTAAATCCTTTAATCAGTTTCTCCAACTTTCTCTGTTGTCTCCTTTATGTCACATTCCTGGGCTAATTCAGGTACTTTCATACAGCGTAGGATTTGGATGACAGAAAACACACGGGGAAGTACAAGTCCAGAGATCTGTGCAAGTGGTGGGTTGATTATCCTTCGCTTCATTAAGGTTGCTCAGCAACATGAGCTTGTATTAATCATGTCAGAGCAGTCGCATCCTGACAAACTATCTGCACTGCCAGGATACAGACCCTTCTCGTACACTGCCGAGAAACTGTTCCCATGAACTGTCCCTCTGCTGTCAGAGCGGTAATGGGTGAATGAAAATTTAAAGTTGTCAAAAATTTAATGAAGAATTATCCTCACTAGAGTAATGAACCCAACGGGAAATGAAAATAGGTTGTTGTACAAAACAGTTTTTCAGTGACCACAAAAGAAAGACAAGAAAAGAAGCAATTGAAATATGGAAGAGTGTGGCTAGATGAGCTAGGTAATTAAACAGGAGGTAAAGAATTCCCCGATAGATAGATCATTGACTGCACAGTTCACAGCTTTGCTATGCCTGGAAAGATGAAGACAACATATTCTTGAGAGATTCATAATTTAGTCCAGAGTCATCACTTTCAGCTGGATTTTTTCCATTTGATAATTTTATACTGTTAATCAGAGCTCATCAAATACTGCAGAAATAGTATTCAAGAATTTCAGTTTAAATTCAAAACAGCTTCCTCATGTCTTTCTCTTTCTTGTTAATTTGATTAGGTTGTTCTCACAAATGTTCTTTTTTATCTCAGCCATTTAATAATTTCAAATTACCAGCCATTCAGTGTAGCAGCACCTAAAGCGGCATTATAGAACAAGGCTGAACTCTTCTATTAACTACCCTTATGCTGTTAAGCCTAACGAGAACTTCTGCAAACTTCCAGATATTTAGTATTGACATTATCAAGCTACATCTGAGGCTTCAGTTTTGAGTAGGGGTTACTGAAGAAGTACTTCATCAAGTGTTACTGGATTCAGATTTTAGTAATGACATTTCTAGAAGTTGTTTCCTTTTAATGATATGTGGGTGAATTGAATGGGAGAGATGTCAGCCCTTTAAAATGATGTGAGGTTTTCTCAGATACCTTGCAGATGTTTTTAGGATTCTATCCCTAAAAACCCATGCAGATAGCACTGTGCCAAGGCCCCTCTAAAGTCAAATGGGATTCTGAAAAGCCATAGGGTTTATTCCCTTTCAACAAAGGCAGAGAACTTTGTGTTGAAACACTCTAGAGAAAATATATACCCATATCTGCATATACATCTACTTTTATTGTCTACCACCACTTCATTCTGTATGAAATGAGCTCTAATTATGAACTGAAGAACTGTGCCCCAAACAGCATATAACTGACACACTGGCTGCTACTGCACCAAAGGTGGAAAACTGTCAGGAATGGTTTTCTTCCTTTTTTTTTTTTTACATCTATCACTTCATGTTGCAGGGAAAAAGCAGCAAGGAATTGCAAGGAGACTTACTTAAAATAAACAAGCAAATAAACGAATTGAGACTTCAAAAGACAATTTTGAAACCTTAGGAGAAATTTGGCTCCTATACTCTTTACACAAAAAGAGAAAAAATCCTATTAGCTTGTTCATACTTGAACATGTGAGTATGAAAGAAGCACCTAAACCAGAGAGACAATTGAGGCAAGCGGGGTTTGATTATATAATTTTGCTGAGGCTTCAAATATTTTCAAATAAAGAACACTTCGGGTCATTGAATACCCATTGAATACATTGAATATACACCCACACACATTTTTTTATTAAGTCACACACACTGAAAGAAACTACTTACTAGGAAGGAAGACTCTTGGCCCACTGCTCTACAGGACAACCTCCAGGTCTTCGAATCTCCATTAGGTTTAGTAAGACATCTCAGCTCTGTATTGTTGTCTGTTTTTTTTTTTCCCCAGCTGTAAAACTAGGACAGGGCAGTTTCATTTGGCAGTCGCTATTTACAGTCTAGACTGTAAATCTGAGCTGTCAGGGACTGCCTCATCCTATACATAGTATTAACATGGTGGATTTCTACTTTCAGTTGAATTCTGTTTATTCAGCAAATAAATTGAATACTATTATTTGCAAAAGAACTTGGTCTGGCCAATAATTTTTAGCCATAGAACATCTGAAATATTAAAACAAAGTAATGTAACTTCTAGCAATGTAGTTACTTATTACACGTTTATGGGTGAATCCACTAAGTATGAAGGAATTCTGTGTTGTTAATAACTCTAAATGCCCCTTATTTCAAGTTTAAAGACTTGCTGTTAAACACATCTGCAAATTTTTACACTGAATTTTATTTTCTCTGCAACCCGAGCAAATGACTTTTAAGATAATCCAAATCTGAAAATCAATACAATGTGTACATGTCATGTACCAACAGATTAGATCATTATTCTGTTATTAATGGTTTATTCATAATAAAAATAGAATACTATATTGGTATAAGTATCAGTTGATATATGTATGTGCATCAGTATTTATATAGCATGGATAAATCTTTTATTATCCATCTCAGTTATTTTCATACAGAAAAGTGGCCCGTTTAGTTCATTGAGTTCCTGTTCTTTCTGCTTTTATTTCAACCAATATTTAATCATCATAGAATCATAGAATCATAGAATACCAGGCTGGAAGGGATCACAAGGATCATCTAGTTCAACCTTTCAGACCACTTCCCCTGGGAGATTATTCCAATGTCTGATTGATTTCACGGTAAAAAAATTTCTTCTGGAGTTCAAGCTGAATGTCTCCAGAAACGACTCGTGACCATTACCCCTCATCTTTTCCATGAGACTCCTTGTGAAAATCTTAATCTTAAGCATGAGGATGAGATTTTGTTCAGACCAGATCGTCTGCATCTGTGAACTGCGGGAGCTCCTTACTTTCATCTGAAGAATGCATCAGAGACTGAAGTCAGAGCTAGGACACTCAAGTAGATGTATCTATTGTCTTGCTATATTAAGAGAATTTTAATTTGGAGAGGTAATTTTCTATTGACTTAAAACATGTGGAAACTATCTAGCAGGGTAAGTAAATAAGTCTATGATATCCCCCTACCCACACTTCTCTACCTCAGTGACCAGGTCTGACACTCACAGGGTTCAGTCTTCAGTCAGCTCAGCTTCTTCTGCTCCTGTTCAAGGGTCACATGGACTTGCTAAGGGCAGAGCATTTTCACCTTCACACCTCACATCCAGGAAACAAATGCTGTCCTCTAGTTGCTGCACACGCAATGGTTTAAGAAAAGTGAAACAATGAAGAAGAAAAACTATTTAGGGAAACTATGGAAACTATGGAAAAGCTTGAGTTAAAAAAAGAACCTTTAATGCTCTGACTCTGGATACATGCCATAAGCCATGGCTAGAGAAAATTCACAGGGCAGTATCTCATTTTTATTTTCTCCTGTGTGGTCTATAAAAGATTCAGCTTGGTACTAAGCATAGGAAAAATCTTCAGGATAGGGGAAGTGAAAGCAGAATCACAAAAAGCATTTGTCTTACTCTAGGAGAGATAACAGAGTATCAAGCTTGGAAAGAAGAACCATGCCAATCAGATCCCAGATTTTGGAAGCTATGGGAATCTATAGACTGAAAACAGTTTGATTGGTGGTTGAATAGCTGAAAGTACCTTGTGGCATTAGAAACTGTGTAGCAAGTGTTGTAGCTGTTCCATAGTTACACTTAATCCAGGAAAAAAAGTGTGATCTTTGTGAAAATTATTCAGAAAGGTTTAAATTAATCTGACATTTTATTCAATCCACTAGGTATAATGATAAACTTATCCTCTCAGTAAGACAGGTAGAAATAGAATAGCAAGCAATTCACCCTAGGAAGGAGATATATGCTTGTGGCTATGAAGAAAGAGATCCTGATTTTCAGTTGTTGACATTATTATTCTTGTATATATTCATATAAGGTTCCCCCATCCACTGCCCTTCAGGGGAAACAACCTTTTCTGTTCTTATATGTCTCACAGGTGAATCTCAAAAGAAGGACTGAAGCATTCAAAAAGACCGAGCTGTCTTGCCTTTTTCTTGGGCTCATTGCTTCCATCTGGCAGCTGAAGTAGAGTACTTGGATGGGAGAAAGAAACTGGAACTGTTGCTGCCCATGCTGCTTACCGAAATGCCCCTCAGAGGTATCCAAAACGAGGACCATTGACTTTGTTCCTCAGAGAACTAGAGGACTGATCGAAGGGGGAACAGAGGATTTAGTGCTCTGTCAAGAGTGATATAAGAACAAATGAGAGCAGGCAAGTTAGCATGGGTGTCCTCTGACTTTATCCCAGAGCCTTAGTAGGGACCATGGCTCTTTCTCTTCTCTGAGCAAGCTGACTTATTTCCTTCAGACTGTCACTGTGACTTTTGCAGGAGGCTTGATTTCACACCCAGAATTGTCAGGAAAAGCAACTACAGAGAGTCTGCATGTAAAATCTTTTTAAAATTATACAAATCAAAGTGTTTCTCCTTCTCTCTCTTTCTTTCCATTTCATATACTCACCTTAACAGGGAGTATCATAATGAAAATACTGATGTATAGATAATTTCATCCTTGAGTTACTCTGAGCTATGAATTTTCTGTGACCTTTCTTCTAGTGCTTTCTTTTGGATAGAGGAGTCTCTCCTCCCTTGCAACTGCTCTCGTTGCGGATGGAACCCTGTCAGATTTCCTGCCTGTCTGTGTCCTCTGTGATCCTTCCCACTGGAGAGCTTACCCCTGAGACATTCCCATGCTGGTGGGAGTGGAAGAGGGCAGTGCTCTCCAGCTCCACCCTCTTCCAGAGGAAATGTCATGAGAAAATGTTTTCTTGAGGTCTTTCCTGTTAACATGCTATGAGAATGCTAGCTATCAAATGTGCATTTTTATGGCATTTTGACTGGAAGTAATGTAAGAATGTTCTTTCTCACATTATTTCCAGTAGAAATACCCTGAGAACATTGTTGTTTGTGATATTTCTACAAAACGTACTTAGAGACTGGATGTGACTAAATTTGCCTTTATAATTGCAGCTTTTAAACTTTCTTTTTATGGGCAGCATCTAATGTCTCTCCATTTGAAAGATTTCTTTTATCATTAAGTCTTGTCCAGATTTGTGCCAAATGAAGCCTTTAGCTGAAATAGGTGATTTGTTTCTTTTGTGCCCTGAGACCCATCCAAACTGAATCAAAGGTTAAGAAACCAGATTAAACTTCACAGCAATTACAGTATTTATAGGATTTCCTTCTGAGATGAAGTTGTTTCGACTGCCCTTTCTGTTCCAAAGTGGACCTACAATAGGGTTGAATAAAACTGTGGAGGAGTAGAGACCTGGAAGAACAAAGACCACATACTGTAAAAAAGCTATTCTAATTAAATCAGAATGAAAACATGAGAATGCCTTTGCTTTCAGAGAAACAAGTAAGTGACCTAGAGAACCTTATGACTTGGCAGTCTACACATTTCGTTTTTAAAAAGCAACCCACATCTTTAAAAGGAAATAAATCCAGAAAAAAATATAAGATGTGTCAAGTCAATCAGCTATTTATGCCATTTCCTCCGATCCTGATGTTTGCTTCATGAATTATGCACTTTCAGCTGCCGCTACTTGAATATGTGGGCCCTTGTGGCATGTTTCCCAGGACCAGCATGTGATTACGGACCATAAAAAATGAACATACACATTGCTCCCTCAATAAAGGCTGAGATGCACAATTCCAACTGCTCCATGTTAGGAATTTCTCTTTTATTTGAAAAATAGCAGCTGTTATTAAAAATATATATAGCTATAATTGCTCCAGCAATGAAAGCTAATCACCATATTTTCATTTTAAATTGCAACAAAGGAATTAAGGAACAGATGCCTATTAAAAAGGAAAAAGGTAAAGTAGCCACTAACAGTTTCTCAATAGCCAGAAGGTGGTGCTACATTGTAATATAGTCACAGGGGATCAGGTTTGCATCTTTGATAACTTACGCTGTTTGATTCACTTTTTTAAAGCAAAACAGAAGGAGAGATAAAACCATCACAACTGTGCTGCGGGGAGGTGTTCAGCAGAGGTAAAATGAAGCATAGAATTTGGTTCCTGGTATATTGAAATCCCATGGCTATGGGGTCCTTTGGTGAAAATTGTGTTATCTCTCTGTTTCTTCACTGCTGGTTATATTAGTCTCTCCTGCTTCTTTGACTCTTCTATTTCATCAGGAAAGTTGACAACACTAAACAGAAAATTCCTACCATCTTTCCTTGAAAAAATCTTTCTTTTTATAGTCTTTCACACATTTTTTACAAAGACCCTTTCAACCTTTTCCTTTTATTGAATAAGAAGACACTAGATATTCAGCCCCAGGTAGACACTGTTGACTTTGATGAAACTCTGCCAATTTTTGCCAGCTGAAGTGGTGCAATCACCTCCTTTAAGAGCAGAAGACAAAGAGAGCGGAGTTGCTGTCACATCTTGTATATCTGTGCAGTGGAGAGCGGTGTTGTGTGGAGGTAGAGGTCTGCAACCCAGGGATTTAGCTCCTGAGCAGCATGAAGCAGCATGGATGTCTTGGCTGCCTGGTTAGACTCCCTCAGCCATGCTACACCCATGGTCTGTGGGGATGTGTCTGCATTACTGTTCTATTTAGGGCCACAGAAAAGATTTTGCACCAAATATCTGGATTGCCCTCACTTTCTGTGTTCTGTTCTGCATTTTGGAATAGTCTTGAAGGGCAGGTGCTGTATGACCATAAATGGGCAGATGTGCTCCAGCAGCCTACCCAGTGAACTGAGGCTCCAAGGGACAGTCAGGACACAGGACCCCTTGCTCTTCCAAGTGCTGTAGGGTCTGGATGTAGGGCCTCAGCACCAAATGTTTCTCTCCTACACATTCACTCTTACTGATCTGCTTTGCCAGCTCATGTGGACATGGCCCATGGGTACCTCTGCATAGGCTTGGGATCATAGGGACAATTCCCCTATGTTCTCTGATGAGAAAGATACTCCAATTTGATGTGATTTTGGTTTTTTATGGTGGAAAAAAAGGTCACAAAGAATCAGAAAGCCTCCTCATGGGGATAAAGTTTTGACTGGGAGGAAAATGACCCTGACCATCAGAGCAGGTCTCTGGACCTTGCTCTGAGTCATCAGACCAAATCAACTCAGGGACGTGGAAAATTATTGCCAAGTAATGCCGTTGTTGCTGTTGTTTGCATTGCTGAGGCACATTGAAGTCATGGACCAGCACCCACTTATAGTAACAAAAACGTGAAGTATTGCACAGCAAAGGGAATAACTCTGGATGTTAAAATCTTGCATGGATTAAAGGAGAGACACTGCAAGTTCCTGGAGCTGAAATCCATTGGGAATTAATGAGTACTTAAAACTACACCCAGTTCAGGAAACCATTGGGCTGAAAGTAGTCGGAGGTTGGGAGAACAGAGAGCGCGATGGTCAGGTGTACTTACCCTCTTCTTATTCTTTTCTATACACTGTTTTGACCACTTCTCAGACTAGTCTGGTGATGGAAAAAAGGGATAGTCCCCTCCCATGAGAGCAACCTTTTACATGAGATGGGCTTAGGGCTGAACACCTTCCTCCTCCCAGTGCTTCCTGGGGAGGTGCATGTGCAGCCCCTGTGTCACTGGGAATCGAAAGAGGATTTGGTGTCCTGAAGTTTCAGGGTAAAATTTTCCTTCAACTCATTATTAATTTAGGTTAATTTATCCTTGGCACCACCTTTCTGAGTGATGGCTACCCTCATATCAGCATTGAACCTGTGAGTATGCAATGAGTGAGATGTGCTTACCACAAACCACGGAGAAATTATCCAAAATAGAAATCAGAAAAGCCCTTTTCTGCAGGAGACATCACTTTCATACTGTGCATAATGTCTGTGATGGGTTGTAGGACCTTTGAGGATACATTGCAGATTTTCCCCTAAATTTATAGCGCCAGAAAGCTGCTTCCAGTTTGGTGGAATTATACCAGTTCTGCTGACTGGGTGAGCTAAGACATCTGCATAAAATGACACAGATTTTGATTCAAGTGGAGAATAAATAGCACTTTCTTTCCTATGACAGGATTGTGTGGTCTGACCAGCCTTATGTAGAATAACTTTAGGAAAACTTTGAGTTCCTATAGAAATAGATATGTCTTCATTTTTGGTGATGTTTTTTCAATGTAAATATAACTATATATATATATAAAAAAGTGTGTGTATATATATGTGTACATATATATGTATACATATGTATGTATACATATGTATTTATACATAGTTTTACAGTATCTTTTAAATTTACCAGATGCTTAATGACTGCTTTCAATCAGAAAAGTGGTCTATAGCAGATGGAACATGCCTAAGTATTTTCAAAACCATGGAATTTTATTGTCTTAAAATGAATTTTGAACAATGAGAAGGAAAACTGAAACCTTTCTTTAACTTACATAATGACAAAATAGCCAAGCTATTTAAATAAAATATTGTTTAAAGCATATATAGATCTAAGACCTGCACTGGCAGAGATCATATTCAGCTTGGCTTAAGTGCTTCTCTGAGAGTTTCTTATTGCTGGAGACAGAGGCCCATAATGGAAGTGCTGACAGACCTTAAATTAGTGCAATGCTACTGTGCAATAATGTGTAGTCTCAGTGCCATATGGTTATGATATGCAGCCATTTTCCTATGCTGATTATAAATTTGGACTGTCTGGCAGACATTACAGAAGGGAAAGACATCACTGATCACTGTATCCATCGACTCGGTCAGTGAAAGATCATTCCTGACAGTCTCAGTTTCTATTTTTTAATTATTTGCATTACTGTAGTGCCTCAAATCCCCAGGCAGGTCAGTGTCCCCTTGTTCTGTGCATTATACACCAGAGTAAGAATTGCTTGCTTTGAAAATGTAGAGCAGCTAGTGTGCAGATATAATCAGAGGCAAGTAAGAACTGAAGCTAAGGTGACACCACACTTAATGTAAAGGCTACAAATTTTCAACCTTTCCTACTTAACTTTTTTTCTTTTATTTTAACCCAGCTATCTTGGTTTGCTTACCAGGTCACCTTAACTGGCTGAAGTTGCACTGTGTGAAGACCTGGTGTGTGGAGAAGCAGCTCCCTATGAACAAACACAGAAGGGATGCTCCAGAAAGAGGGAACCATCACGGGCAAACTTGAGTCATTTGTCTGAGAAACAAGCAAGACAGAAAATCACAGGAAAAGCAGAGGAAAGGCAATGTTATGGGACAGAGGAGTCTATAAAAACATTTGCAGAGATCTAAAAGACCTCAATATACAGAATGACTGAAAATTTGCCTATGCCATAGAATGGACCTGTGGTAGAAATTCCCACAAGTAGTGGAAACTCATGTGGTTAAGCTCAGGCTGTATATGTAACACAGCACTGTGCCACGGTGACCTGGCACTGCATTTCCGTGGCAGAGCTTATTAGCTTGGGCACAGCACTGTCTGATGTGGGAACAGTACATCAGACGTGAACTGGCTCAGGTCCAGGCAGCTCAGTGTGTCTGTGTATCACACGCCCCAGCACACCAGCTCTGAGATTAGCTTGGACAGACCTCACTTGGGTCTGTTTTAAATGGCCCATAAATGATAAGAAGCCCTCATTGCTTCTCTTATCCAATTAATCTCCAGTTTAATAAAGAAAGCTCTTTCTGATGATCAGACATGTCTTTTCCTTTTAAAAAAAATCATCCCAGTATAAATTAATTGACTTCCAAAAACAGAGCAGACTCCTTTGAAAAAGAGACATCCTGGCAAGCCAAGCCATGGTGTGTTTTGTTGCCGTTTGAGGGGACTTGCCCTGAAATCCCTGCCTCTGCCACCTTTCTCCTGCTAAGGAAGAAGTACCTCATATCACAGACCAGCAGCCCCTCCAGGCAATTGCCATTTAAAGGGTGGCATTGATGGACTCTGTAAGGAGTCCTATTCAGTGCTCTCTAGCTGGCAGCATGATGTCAGTGATGCGGGCGGCAAAACCCTGAATTTGCTTTGATGGTATTTGTGCTCTTTTTTTTTTCATTTTTCACGAATGAGTGATTCATTTCTTTGAAACAATGTGTTTGGAAAGCCTACCCCGCTAAGGAATTGTCTGCTCAGTGGGGGAGGCTTGGAACATTGTATGTCCTTATGGAAGTACCAACAGGGATTGTGCCAGATCCCCAGTGCAAGAGGTAACAGCAATGCTTGTATCAAAGCCAAAGCTTCATGAATCAAAGGCGCTGACTCTTGAGCACAAGTGCCAGCATTTGGACAGATAACTTAGCCCGTGCCAATTTAGGGTAAGAGGAAAGCCCCAGACTAATCTTGTGGATTCAAAAAACCACAACATAATCAATTTTAAGTATCCCATAGTCCCGAGAATCTTCTTTTCATTTATAGAAGTCAAAGGAAGAAATGAGGGAAATGATGTGGTCTCGTTTCCCAAATAAGAAAAACCAGAAAATCTTTTGCATCATTTTCTACCAAAAAGCAATGTTACCTTGGGTGGTTTGTTCTAAAACACAGGGGAGTGGGCAGCCGCAGCACTGGAAGATAAAACTGTGGATATCAAATCACATGCTTTGCAAGTGGATCAAGTATAACCCAAATGTTCATGTGGCAGGTGACCAGAAGCACATTTTTGGCCAGTGTGGAGGACGTTGAAAAATTCTGTACTATTTTCAATAGCAAGCACCTTGACACTCACTAGCAGGGTGATTCAGACTTCTTAGATTAGACTGTTTAAGGCAAAACAATGGTTGCAATGGAGAGAATAAGGCATCCATGAAAAATCATCAAATACCCTACATACAGAATTGAGCTGGAGGCAGCATTAGATTAAACTCTAGAAGCAAGGTCATGTCAGAGCTTCTGTCACTCTCTGTTGATGAATTTCCTGAATTGGGCTGAAAATTATGTACCTGTGTTCACTGAGAACGAAAATACGGAATTGCCTGCTGCTTAGAGGTGTGTAATCAGACATTTCTCATTCTCTTAAAAAGATAGATAGCTAAAAGACAAGGTGACAGCCCAGGTTTTGCATAACACTTAAAGGAGCATGAATATAGCTTTGTAGATTTGGACAAATACAAGGACCTTTATTTAACTTTGTATTTCACATATAAAATGTTAAGTGGTTCATTGCAGCAGCTACCTCCTCCTTACCCAAACAAGAGGCTTCCTCTCCTAATGAGTCCTGAATGGGGAATTTTCCCATGGAAAACTGATCACCTGAATCCACAGCACAACCATTCTCTGATTCAATTGATTGATCTCAAACAGTAGGACTGAGGACTTCATATTCATGGAGTCCAATGCAATGATATATCCAATCAGTGTTTCCTCAACCCTTTACATATCTGCAAACTGCTTAGATTACTTCTTCAGGAAAGAGAAGACCAGACTCCATCTTTTCCTGAAGTTTGAAACCATAACTACTACATTACAGAAAAATGTGTTAACCCAACTCTCTGATATTCTGGATTGAGAAGTCTTCATGCCTTCTGTTAAGAGTAAGACACAGTGTCTTAAATTCAAAACTTATGTTGCTGTATTTCTGCTAAACGTGTCCTGGGTAGAACTGGATACATATGCACTTTGCAGCACAAATGCAGAGCATGATCCTGTTACAGAATCTTAGAACTCAGTAAATGCTCGGATTCCATCTCTGCAACGCAGGATTAAATCAGTGAGTTTACAAACAAAAACACTGAATTTAATGGACTCTCCAATTGCATAAGAGCAGAAAAAGTCCTGTTCTCCTCTGCCCTGCTTCCCTCTCCCAGAGGACAACAATTGCAAGAAGATGCTGTCTCCAACAGCTGCTGTGCTCTGGTTTTCTCACTCAGTTTATCCATTGGTTTCCTTGAGCTCAGCAATGCTCAATAAGAATAAATACTGCTCCTGTTAAAGATTCAGAAGCAGCTCCCCATTTGTCCCGCAGTTATGTACACACCACATAATAAGTAAAGACAAGGAAATGCTTTGAAATTAGACCCATTTCTTATTTTTTGGCTCTGGAACTTGGTCATATGCACTGAGTAGATTTTGTCCTTCTGGTTTTGACAATAAATGCCTCTACAAGTCTGAGAAACCTGCCTGGTTGAAAATGTTGTCAAAACGGCACATACAAAAATTCACTTCCTGACAATCATTTTGGTAGGATATCCCCAACCAGACCCCTTTACTTACTTTAAAAGTCATTTTGTATTCTCTAATGTGTGGAGCATTGGATTTTTCAGTGCATGCTATATTATTCTAAGTTACAGGAGGAAAAACCATTCAGGAATAAATATTCCTGGAATCATGCTGTTCTATAATTTTGATGCAAAACAAATCAAGTCCTTTGAAGAGCAGACATTCTGAAAAATAATCAATCAAAATTGTTATCTCAATGATATGGAATTACTGTATAAATGTTATGTATTGAACAATTAATCTTTATCTTTTTTGTTTTTATCTTTATACAAAACAGTTTATTTTATATCTATGATACTCTATTAACATTATTAAATCAAAACCAAAGGATTTTCTTATTAAAAAAAAAACAACAAAAAGTATGCCAGCATTGCCAGATTCCTGATAAATATCTTGGTTTTCATGGAACTGCATTTCCTGGTGGAAGTCAGTATAGCTCAAAACATTTCAACCAACTCTAGAATTACATCTAAAAGAAAATACAACTGAATCTATGATTTTCAAAGCACCAGTGGAAATGAAAAGCATACGGATTCTACTGGAAGTTACTATGATTTGGGTACCATGCTCTCAGAGGGTCCTTTGAAAATAAGAGTGTGATTTCTCAAGCACAGTATGCACTCACTGCCTATCACTTGTTAAAAATAAAAAAGTGTCTGAGGTGCATGTTTAAGAAAGCTTGAAGCACTGCACACTGTCTTTAGCTTTTAAGTAGCTATGGCACAATACTTTCTTTTTTAATCCCTATGAATAGTAGGATTTTCGGTACTGGTATATTCTTGGTAGCTTTTGGGTTTCTGTTATACACTTGTATCTCAAAAAAACACCTAATGAGAAAAACAAATGTACTGCTGTAATGTTAAGCAAAGACAAACCCCCACCCAAACCAAAAGTGCTTTAGAATTTTATTTGAAATCTATGAAAAGTTTTGAAATTTTATTTGAAGTCCAGAAAATTATGTTAAATTAACAAACAAGATTCCCTGCATTAATATAACTGATTGCAATTCATTCTAAACTTCAGTTGCGTCTCTGTGCATACTAACTTCACAAACACAAAACTTCCCACTGCACTTTTATTCACAGGCTTGTCAATCAGGTGCTCACCATTCCTTTAAAGTTTAAGCCTTATTAACCTACACAGTGGATTTGACTGATGATAGGCCACAACAAACAAAGAACACCAACTCTCAGGTTCCAAATCCTGTCATCCTAGTTCAGAGGGTCCCTGCAAACCCCCTGGAAGAGATGAAAGGATCACTCAAATGTCTGATTATTCAAATACACAGGCAATGAGGGCACATTGTGGAAAAAAATAAGTTAGCGAAGTCCCCTGCTGATTGAGATATCTTCTAAAAAAAAAGTTGGTGCTGATCTTTGTACACAGATAGGATTGGTTTCTAGCCCAGGTCTTCATGGGTTATGTCAAATGTACGTAGTGGAAACATCATGTGTGAGATCTGGATGGAACATACATTTGGCAAATATTGTTAAATTGAGATCACCTCATGTTAGTGTTGCCCAGATGCAGTAGGAAGCCAGCATGTTAGCTACTTCAGAGGAACTGAAAAATCACCTTAATTCTAACAATAAGAATTTTTATTTCATTTGTTTTCATATGTGATTTCATATTTTAGAGCTTCAGTATAGGCATATACTTATGCCTTGTTTTGGTATATAACAGAAATTATTTTATTATGAAATTCTTCACATTAATGGCCTGGTTTGTTGGGTAAATGCAGTTCCTGCTTTTTTTGCCTTACTGTATTTATTAGGATTTTTATTACTGTTAATTAATATTACAGCAATGCTCAGAGACCCCAGCCAGGCATAGAATCCTACACATAAAAAGTAATGGTACTTTCATGTTCTAAAGAACAAATCTAAATAATAATTATGCATTGTAGGATACAAAGTAGAAGAGCTGAAGGGAAGAGAAGAATAATGTTAACAAAGAAATTCAGAAGGTTCAGGTTGTTTTTTTTTTAAAAAGCAACAACTAACTCTGGACTTTAATATAAGTCAAGGGAACAAGAATCAAAAAAAGATCCATCTACCATGAAGACAGACCATAAAATAGAAGCTGACCTCAAGTTTCCCCAAAAATATTCTCTTACATTCCTTCTTTCCTGCTCTTTTTTATTTATTTCCTAAGTAAAGAAGAATAACTGTGGAGGATGCCAACAACTATTGAGTCTGCATGCAGACAACATTCAGCTTATGACTGTGATGGCTTATTAGCTTCTCAGTGAGCTAACTATCAGTTAGTAAAATGTAAATGACATGATAAACAGAGCTGGTGAGAGGATCAGATCATAAGTACAACAATGTTATACAATACCTTTTGGGAAGGGGGAAACAAGTGCAGGTTATAGCTGAATAGTGCAGAAATTAAATGTCAACAGCTCCTTTATTTTGTCTACCAAAGCAAACTTTTGGGTCTCTGGAGAAAAAAAAGGTATAACAAACTGATGGGTGAAATACCTCACTCAAAAACTAATTTTCCATCCCAAAGTGTCAGATTCAAAATACAGCTGGCTTTACTGACACGTCTCAAGACAATAGATTCAAAAATATATGAAGAAATGAGGGTGATAAGGGAAATACAAAGACAAACATCTCATTAGGATGTTACTTTCTCTTAACAAGTTGAGTATCCCACTTATGCAGTATTAGGTCTTCTTTCTGAGCCATATTGGGATAAACCAGATTATTTAAGATTTTTTGTTTTGGTTTGGGTTTTTTTGTGGGTATTTTTGTTTGTTTTGTTTTGTTTTGTTTTGTTTTGTTTTGTTTTTAATTATGCTGTATCAACTCTAGGAACTAAAAACATTATGTTTTCCATTTGTTTTCTGTTGTCATTTCATACATTTGACCATTTCTTTAGAAAGCAAAAATATTAAGATTTTCATGTTTTCTGTGTCAGCTACATCTCAATACCTCTATCCTTTAAGAAGATTCCTGCCCATTCAATAAGCATGTTAAATAAGGGGTAAAGGTATGAATAAACTTGTTGTTATATGATTCAGAAGCTCACAGCAAAAAAGCAATCGAGTATATACAAGTAATACGCTGCTCCTCTGGGAATACAGTACTTGTACCATAGCTTCGACTTTATGTTGCAGTGTTGGACCTGAGACATGAATGTAAGAGATAAAGAAGCATTGTAAGGTCAGTGACTGATCTCCTCCTTTTGCTAATCGGCTTCCCTTGTTATCCATCTAATTTACTAGAAGGTTAACCTTTTCACTACTGCTAGAAACTAGCTACAATTTTCTATGAAATGGCCATAGTAACAAATTAAACTTATTACTCTTCATATAACTCTAAAACAGTAAATGTTACTGTAAAAAAAAAATTAAAAAATTTAAAAACCTCAAACATCAACTCCGTAGCATTTTTCACTCCAAAGAGCATTCAAATGCAAATGTAGTTACATGAAAAGAGGTACCAGGCCTTCATAGGTAAAATATTTCATAGAGAGAAAGAACATACATGGCCATGGAATGAAAGCCAATATCACATATTAATTAAGAAAATATTTAAGATGTGCTGACCTGGGATTTTCCAAGGGAACATACACCTGTTAAGGAAAGGAAAGGAAAGGAAAGGAAAGAAAAGAAAAGAAAAGAAAAGAAAAGAAAAGAAAAGAAAAGAAAAGAAAAGAAAAGAAAAGAAAAGAAAAGAAAAGAAAAGAAAAGAAAAGAAAAGAAAAGAAGCAAACCCAAAACCATTTTCTTGTGAACTAAAACTTTACATAGAGACTTAAAAAAACTCTAGTCCAAATGATTTTTAAACATTAAATGCATAGAATATTGTACAATATTTTTAAGTGTAGAGATTCATTTTACAGGTTGAAATTATCACAAAAGTCAGAAAAAAGAGTAGAATAGTTGTAGATAAGTGAATTAAAACTCACAATGTATCCACAAGCTTATATGAAGTATCTCCTTTCATCTTGGATCAAGACAGACACACTTGTTGAAAAAAAAAAAAAGAGAAGTACATAAGTTAGTTTCTTTTAAGCTATATGCTATGTCCAAAAAGTAAGAATAAAAGAAAAATTTGAATTGAGATGAGTAACCCAAAGGTGAAGGTTTTTGTCTACAAATTGGAAGATTGAGGTTGAGTGTTTGGTTCCAACACAACCTGTTTGGATGACTTTGGACCAGACACTTCATTCCATGTTCATCTGCGTTACATTCAACAAAGCTGTTATGCATCTAGGTCTCAACATTTCTCCCCTTGGAGAACATACAAGGAAATAATACTTCTATTCTAGAGCACACACAGAGAAATGTAACAGGGCAGACAGCTGTATTCTCCTTAGGAAGTGCTGGTCCTAGGAGAAAAATTGGTCCTAAGCATCAGTTCACCACTTTGAAGACGCTTACAAGAAGTAAGTGTCCCCAGAACGACCACGTTCATTAAATGTATCCTGGTTATCACTAATTTACATAGGCAGCACAAAGTGTAATAATTCTGCATTACGATTTCTTCTATTAAGAAATGGAAGATGGTGTATAAAGGGCATCCTTTACTCAACAGTTCACTGATCATCCCAGCGATTAGTGGGACCCTCCTGCTATCTCCTGCCTCAAAGGATCAGTCTAGAGAATAATATCCTAATTAATGTGAGCTCTGCAGAGACTATAGTGATAGAAAGGAGGGACGGAAGTACCACAATTCAGAAAATAAATCTGGAAGAATGTCTATATTTTACATTTCTTAAAAAAGCTATATTGATGCAGAATATTAGGGAGGAGAACATATGAAAACATTTAGATTATATTTAAGCAGAGCTGAATGTGTAAACAAGAGAATTCAGACCAACAGTAATTACATGGCATATTAAGCAAATTCAGCTCTAAAGCCGAAGCAAGTGATGTAATGGCATCAGACACCAAAGAAAAGCAAACCTTAGTGGCAATTCCAGACTGAAAATTGAACTTTCAACATTCTAAAAAATGTGATCTTTATACTGATAAAGATAATAAGAATACTTAAATCCAAAAGATATATTTTTTAGAAAGTTCTCCAGGGGTAAAGTCTGTGTGTCATATTCTGTCTCAGTGGTGAAAGGAGAAAGTTGAGAATTTTTCTGAAAACTGTAACAGACCTTTACATTTCAGTCAAAACATTGGCTTGCCTTGCATCTTCAGTCCATGTAACTTCACCTTCTCATTCCTCTTTAGTTCTTACTATAATAGAAATGATATGTTAGCTCTATCACTGAAATTCTTTATTCTTTAGGCCAGGTTTAGTTTTAATTATTCTTCTTAGAATATTATAAAATAGTGGCCAAAAAAAAGAACTATTCTGTCCTTTAATTGCAGAAGTAATTTTTAGGCATTTGAATAGGTCTATTATTTTCAAATCACAGTTAACTATTAAGAGTATAAAATGTAGAAGATACTAAGTATTATTATGCTCTCTATCAAGTCAAGAAGAGAATCCCTAGGGAGTGAAAATAGGAAAGAGCTTTGGAATAGATTTCAAGCAAGACCAAAGGTAAAGATAGAAAATATTTGCAGGAAAGTGTTCAGTTTAGCAGTTGATAAATGCTCACACCCACTCAGGGCTTTACAAACCTAACCTGAAACTTTGTTCTTTCTGAGTGCACAGGTTATTAATCAAGAAATTGTTTTGTGATTTTTGAATAATCAAAAATTTACACCAATTTTGAACTTTTAATTTTCGGATTCCAAAGTGCAACATTTAGGGATAGGTTTTCATTTTAACCTCAGTAGGTATTGCAGGTGTTTGACATCTCTAAGTACTGTGACTCATCATCTCAGTTTGGATCCTCAGTTTAGCCTTACTATTTTGACTTAATGTTGGCATTTATTGTAATCATGTATAATTATGTATAATTATAATTAAGCTCTAATCCTCCTCAATTACACTGACATAAATTAGGCATAGGACATAATTTAATCAAAATTAATGGATTTGCTCCAGTTTAGATCTGACACAAGGATAAACTCAGATCTTGTATCTTATTATGAAGTATAGCATTCTAAATATGCAGAGTAAACCCATCTTATATATAACTATTGTTCAGTCACATGAAATGTTTTTATTCATTGACTACCATTGCTAACAAAAAGTAAAAAAATAATTCAGAAAATAGAGCAAAAATTACAAAGTAAGAACTGAAATCTGAAAGAATTTCAAATCTTATACATAAGAAAAAAACTTTTGTAAGACCATAAGGATGTCTATAAAGATTACTTCTGTTAAAAAAAAAAAAAGATCAAAGGAAAATTCATTCCCTTGGGCATTTTAAGGGTATGTGATAGAAATACTCACATCCAGATGCTAACTTTTGTAACTGACCAAGAGTGGCCTTAGTGAAGCTGGTTGGGGAAATGATCCTTTACAAAACATGGGATACAAAGCTTATGTTGTTGAAAGGAGAAGCATGTAATCAGCTAAAGAATTCCTGAGAAAGACCAAGGGCAGCAGATACTGAAACCTTGAACTTCCTTGCTTCAATGCATTTTTCGCATGCTTCCTGAAGAAAGCAGCAACCAAGGGAATTTATTAACTTTTAACTTAATTAGGTAGATGCCAAAAAAATGTTCATTCCTGGAGTAGTCTATTTAGACATTGCAGCCTTCAAAAAATAGCAGTCTTACTCTAGAACTCCAGTGGAGATTTTTTTTTAAGAGTCCATGTGACCCTATTTTTCTTCTAAATATAATACAAGATAAGTTTTACATGACAGGTTTAACAGTATAATTGCATTTAGAATATATCTAAGGAAACAAGAAATGTGGTGTATATATGTGTGTATGTTTAATTGAGACATTCCATGGAAATCTAAAATAAACCTTTACAAAATGATATAACTATTAGTTTATTCTGAAATCTGACATATCCACCTATTTATCTACACGAACATACTTTTTAATCTGTGATTCATATTCATTGCCTTCTGTGATCTCATATATAACCTAACTCTGCCTTTCCCAAGCAACATGAAGGCAAATATATAGAGTTCTGCTCTCCCCTGACTTACTAGTTTAAAACTTATGTTTTAATAATTTTAATTGGCTCTTATTGTGAAATTGTTGATGAAATAAAAAGGGACATTATTCTAAACTTCTCTCCCACTTTACGCTCACTTTAGCTCAATTGCTAAAGGAAGCAACAACCTCTGAACATCTGCTGTCTTTACTTAGAAGTGTGCAAAAGTACTCAGATTCCTAGTTTCCCCTTAAGCTACAACCACTGTTTCACATAGTGTCTTCTGTGTCAGTCAACAAAGATGAGGAGATGGGTGCTGTCCCTGGCAATGGAAACTCAACGTTGAAATTCCAGCCTGACAGCAGCCATGAACCGTGCACGACTCTGTACAGGACTAAGAAAAAACCCAAGATTTTAGGAACCACTTTTACAGCAAAACCAAGCTATAGGTGCATAACAATCACTGTATGCTATACCATAATCAAATTAATTTTATTCACTGGGTTGATTTAGAGTATCAGCATTGCAAAGTAGGTTGAAACGAGTCCTGTTGACAGAAAGTGCCTAATTCACCAGCTCCCGGTGGTGCATTCATTGGACTACTTCCAAATAAATTAAAATGTGCTTGAATTAAGATCAGACTAATTACAGCAAAGACACCAGACTTCTGCAAAGCCAAAGCCTAGAACTCTAAGGCAAAATTAATAAATAATTTCGTTTTTATAATAGATTCTTAGATCCATTCACAGATGTCCTCTATTGCGCCTCTTTTCAGGCATAAACATAATACAAGGAACAGGACACAAATGAAGGACCTGTATCACAGAACTAGGAAAATAATTTAAAAATCCAACTGTAGTAACTCCCACATTATCAGAACTGTTGGTAAAGTATGCTTTTTGATTATCATTCAAAGTGGATGCTACAGTCTTGTCACCACTCTTGTATCCCCATTAGCAAATCCTACATCAAAGTTGCAGCCCTATTAATATTGCCAGCAGTTGTATAACCAGTCCCTGAATCAATAGCTTTAATCATCTTTATGGTTACCCTTTTATTCATATCTATTGATTACCATACCACAGTATAAAACAGCAGGGAATGAAATGACAGAGGAGTATTGGGGAAAAAAACAAACAACAACAAAACATAAACAAACAAGAAATAATAATAAACCAAGAAACCTTTGAAACTGAATAATTAATCCAAAATGTTATCTCTGAAGAATTTTGATGCACCAGACATTGCAGGCAATTCAATTATATATCTAGAGATTTTGATTAATTTTCATATATAATATATTTCATTAAAGTCAATATTAATTTTGTTTTAATGAAAATTCTTATACATGATGATTTTTCTTAACCATGGAAAATAAATAGCAGATAGTAGCTGAAAAGTTTAATGAGGTTATCCAGCATAATTTGAGGGTGGCTTCTGGTCCAATTTTTTCTGTCACCAAACTGTTAAGATGCCCAAATACTTCCTTGCTTATTTTAAAACATAATTACTAAACACTTGAACAATTCCCAAGTTATTCTAAAGAGGCTATCCTGACTTTGGACGTACGTTCACAAAGGTAGAACGTGCCCATGTGTTCATTTACTCCTTTGTTTAACTCATTTTTTAAAAAAAATTAACTCCTTTGTTTTTGTCTTGGAGAGGACCTTTGCTCCAGTTCCTTACTGTCCGGTTAGGAGACAATCCTGAAGACATGACAGAAATTTTAATTTTCTGCTTCTATCAGCATTACGTACTATCCTTATTGTGAAAATAACCGATAACAATAAAAAAGGAAAGATGTTCATTGCAAGGATGAGTCTCAGAGCTTTGATAAGATCTAGATCACTTTTGGGCTAGGAGAACTTCTACAATAAACCTTGCTTAAGGCTCTGAATCATTAAGCTTGGAAAATACTTCTAAGATCCTCAAGTCCAACCGTCAACCTAACACCATCATGCCTGCTAAACCATGTCCTGAAGTGTCACATCCACACATTTTTTGAACACCTCCAGGGATGGTGACTCAGCCACTTCCTTGGGCACCCTGTTCCAGTGTTTGACCACTCTTTCACTCTTTCAGTAAAGAAATTTTTCCTAATATGTAATCTAATTCTCTCCTGGCACAACTTGAGGCCATTTTCTCTGGTCCTATCCCTTGTTACTTGGGAGAAGAGACAAATACCCATCTCACTACAACATTCTGTTGGGTAGCTGTAGAGGTCAATAAGGTCTCCCCTCAGCCTCTTCTTCACTAAACTAAACAACCTCAGTTCCTTTATTTACTTCTCTTAAGGCTTGTTCTCCAGACCCCTCCCTAGCTTCTGCCCTTCCAGTCCCTCAAGGTCCTTCTTGTAGTGAAGGGCCCAAAACTGAACACAATATTTGAGGTGCAGCCTCACCAGACCTGAGTACAGGGGCACAATCACTTTCCTGGTCCTGTTGGCCACACTTTCTGATACAAGCCAGGATGCTGTTGGCCCTCTTGGCCACCTGGTCACACTGCTGGATCACTCTGAGATAATATGAGTCTGTTAGGAGTTTTACATAGGAGTCAGGTAATACTAGGTTCAAACCCTAAGAATTTACCTAAGAAAGCTCTTATATATGTTCATAGGAGTTTCGATAGAATAAAAGATTTTGAGAAGGAAATACATGCACATACACAGAGCTTAGAGTTTATAACCCTTGCAAAGGAAAGTGAAAGAATGAAATCTGTTTTGATAAGCTGGAAGTCAAAACAACTTCCTGCATGTGATTCATCCATCTCTGTTACATTACACAGAACTGAATCAAAGCAAGCTTTCATTTTTTTCCAGATTGAAATGTAGGCGTCAGGGGGCTAAAAGAACAGTTTTATCTCTTTTCTTTTTTTTCAAACATTTTTCCCCTTCTTCATTGGAAACATAATGTTGTCAGCTGTCCTTGCCATCTTCTAATTTCAAGTTCTCTCTCTCCATCTGTGTTCTTACATTTTTTAACTCTTAATCAGGTCCTGCTTTGTCTTTGTATAGGAATTCATCATCATATGGCACCAATTCAGACATGTAACATGAATAAAGGTTGGTAGTTATCATACCTGCTGTAAAGGAAGTGCCTTTAAAAGGAAAGGGAGCATGTAATTCCCTGCCCTTCACTTTCTCCTCAACCTTTCACCTTTTAATCAGTAGCCATAACCTGAGGAGATCGCACAATGGAAAGTTAATTATGAGGTCACAAACATGAAAGCATCTGACTTGCATTTTACTTTTAAATTATCCCTGATTTACCTGCATAAAAGGAAAGGAAGTTCCCAAAGATTATTCTAAATGGACCAGACTTTCAGATGCCAGCATTTCCAAGTGGAAATGGAAATGCAGTCCTGTCAATATTTCTGAATATTTCTTATGAAGTAGTCTTCCATTTACCAGTATAACCCAACCCATAAATATAAGATATGTTAATGAACAGGAAAGCATGGAGCACTCAAGCGCAATACACCATGGTGACTCCACAGCTAGTGCATAACTAGCAAGATGTCTGGATTCATTTTCCTAGGAATCTAAGAAAACTACAAAATTCAAGCATTTGTAACTATCAGCTTTGAGAATCCAGTATGTATTGTTGAAATCTTCAGGGAGAAGTGTGTCTGTAGAATGTTGTCTTATTCTACGCCAAAAATTCCAGTCTTACTCTGTCTTCATTGAATACTTTTTTTTAGGAATAACTGCATAAAAAGTGTTAGTTTCTTCTATAGAATCTAGTCTTCAGGATGGTAAGATGGAAGGTTGTATCAGTGGCTGTAAACAGTAATAACACATATTTTAAATTGTCTTTTATTACATAAGAATGAAGATACTTTGTTCAGATAGTGGTTAAGGCTAAAACCTCAAAGACAACCAAATAGTTAAACAATGTGTGAATTTTAGAGCTATCCAAACTGAATGACCAGACTATTGAATAGATGGTTTATCCACCTGACCTTAGCCCTATCAAACTTTCTCTTTGAGAAATGAGGACTGCTAGAGCAAAAGAGGAGCTGTGTCAGACAAGAAAAGGCAGGAACACCTTTGCCAATGGACCTGTTAATCTAGAGAGAAGACCTGTCAGTGCATGATGGCCAAAACATGAGGAGACTTGGAGGCAGAGAACAGATAAAGGCTTCCCGGGGGTCACTCACACTTTCCTGGGGAAAGCAGCATGACCAAAGAACCATCTCCTCTGCATTCAACTCATGAATACTGGAAAGGACAATCTCCTTTTTTTCTTGAAGATTTGATATTTTCTATAGGCAACAGTGTCTTTTCATTGAGTTTTCATATGAATTACTAAGAAACAGACCATATTTCCCTCTCTGATCATAAATAGTAGAGACACCAGCCTTTTATGTTGTTATTATTGGCTCCACTGTTCCTCTCCTATTACTGCTTTAAATTATGTCTTCTTGGTTATTAATACTTCTTAAGTTGTTTTTTGACTCCTCTAAGGAATGAACAAAACATTTTCTTTAGACTTTTCATGACAGTTAATGGTAGAGGATGAACGGAAAATGAGAGGTTGTGATTTGAGTTGGCACTTAGAAGCACATATTACTTCTACTGAAATAGGGCTTAATTCCAAGAACTGAAATCAGTAGTTAGTAGAAATCTCAGCTCTTCCAAAATCAAGCTCAGAGTGTTTTGTGCAAAAAAATATTTCCTTATAGCACTGTAAACTGTGTGGTCTGCTGCAGCAAACAAATTAAAAGAAGCACAAAGCTTAAATAAGTGTTTCATGCCTCTGGCATTTCCTTGAAATGCCTTGAAATCATCATTTGATAGCACTACCTCACATTTATCTTCTGTAAAATGCATATGATGAGTGTGTATCTGTGCTCAGATGAATGTATCTAAAATGCTACATGAGAAACACTGAAGATTTGGAATAATAAAAAGACTAAACAACTGCACAAGTACAATCCCCATCTAGTTAATATAACTTATTGTATAATATTGCTATTCCATGAAGAAACAGAATGATGAAACTCCATTTTCTTACAGTATTATCAGTTCAGCTGTGACAGGAAGCCCTCTGGATACCAGTCTCACAGGCTTCTTGTTCACATTTTCAGATAAAGGGAGTTTCTGATAGGTTTTGAAGCTAGGCATGTTTATTCAAACCAGAGTTTGCATGAATGAGCAATAGTGAGTTTTTAATCTATGCAGCTAGTAATCCATGCCTGTGTCCCTCCAAAGAGAAACAAGCCTCTTAAGTTCACCATGGAACTTGGATGTTCAGTAATTTAATAGGCTTAAGCTTTATTCCTTCAAGGTAATTGTGCAGATACCTTTAATAAAATACACTCAACATTGCCAGCAAACATTCTAGATAAATGAACACAAGAAATGTTAGATGTAACTTTATTATATTGTTAATCCTTGCTGGAAGGCTTCCTGGACTGTTTGAGGGTAGTGTTAGTAGTGATGATAAACTAATTTGCCATGGCTTTTAAGTTCACATTATCTTTTCTTATCAGCCTAAGGCTAGGTCAGGGGCAAAAAATTGGAAACATTTGCCAGAGATGGCAAAGTGGGTAATTCAAGTGCCACTGTAGAGTGTCAGCCCAGCCATGTCTCCATAACAGATAGTTTAATGGTCCATATAATTCTTCAAAGTGACTGAATTTCCCCCCATATCCTGATAAGGTGATATATCACAGTAGGGTTGCCAGAATTTATTTATTTATATGCAAGACAAGTTTTCCACAGTCTAACTTCTACAACACAGATTGAACTAGGAGCAACAAATTACTTCAGCTTTTCATCCTTATGTTTTCAAAAACATCATCATCATGGCTAGACTTTGTGAATGAAGATAAGGGAAGGACACTATCCACGCTTGCTGCAAGCGCGCTGATGGCTAAAAAGGCCGATGCAGGATAGGCAAATCCAGTTGCAAAGGGCACGGTGGAAAGTCTCCTTAGACGGTATTGGAAAGGCGCGGTTCTTTCTGTGTCATCTTTTCTCCTTGAGACTAATTGTATGTGCGTTCTCAAAGGAGACAGCAGCAACATGAATGGTTTATCTCCATGTCTCCCGATTGGAGGCCAGGGTGGACCATAAAGATGATTAAAGCTATTGATTCAGGGACTGGGTATACAACTGCTGGCAATATTAATAGGGCTGCAACTTTGATGTAGGATTTGCTAATGGGGATACAAGAGTGGTGACAAGACTGTAGCATCCACTTTGAATGATAATCAAAAAGCATACTTTACCAACAGTTCTGATAATGTGGGAGTTACTACAGTTGGATTTTTAAATTATTTTCCTAGTTCTGTGATACAGGTCCTTCATTTGTAGTCAATATTGCCAAAACTGAGGTATTGTTTCAGGGAAGGAACTTGGGAGGACATCCTAATCATTCCAAGATCTGCCACAGGCCTTTTCTGCTCACAGTGTCAAAAGCTTTAGTGAGGTCAACGAAAGTTACATAAAGTCCTTTATTCTGTTTCCTACACTTCTTTTGGAGTTGTCTGAGGACAAATACCATGTCTGTGGTACAACTATTGGCTCTGAAACCACATTGGCTTTCAGGTAGAAGTTCTTCTGAGATAGCTGGTACTAATCTGTTCAAAAGTATTCTTGTAAGGATTTTACTGGCAGTAGAGGGCAAAGTAATACCACCGTAATTTGAGCAGTCTGATTTTTCTCCTTTCTTCTTGTAAAGGGTGATAATGACTGCAACACAGAGATTTGATGGTAGTTCACCTTTTTCCCAGCAGCACACAATGAACTTGTGAAATTTAGCATGGAGTGCTTGGCCTCCACTCTTCCAGACTTCAGGTGGGATTCTATCAATCCCAGCTGCCTTGCCAGTTTTCACCTGCTGTATAGCCTCAAGAGTCTTTCCCATAGTAGGGGCTATATTCAATTCAGTTGTTGTGTAATGTGCTGAATTGCTGAACCTTGGACTAAACGATTGGCACTAAAGAGAGTCTGGAAATGTTCAGACCATCGATTCAGGATAGAGGTTTTATCTGTGAGAAGCATTTGGCCATCTGCGCTTAGTAGTTGGCTTGGAACATGGTGTGTGGGTCCGTACACAGCTTTCAAAGCCTCATAGAATTCTCTGTAATCACCTAAATCTGCGCATAGTTGAGTCTTTTCTGCTAGGTTGATCCACCACTTGTTCTGGATGTCTCGAAGTTTCTGTTGGAGCTTGCTGCATGCAAGACGAAAGGCTGCTTTTCTTACATGACATGATGGCTGAGCGAGGTGTGCTTGATGAGCAGTTCTCTTCTTTGTCACCAATTCCTGGATCTCTTGGTTGTTTTCATCAAATCAATCTTTGTTTTTCTTGAAGGAGAACCCTAAGAATTCTTCAGAAGACTGGAGGATGCTACTTTTAATATATTGCCAAAGCGCTTCAGGAGAGAGTTCTATTGGATGGTCTTCAAGTCTAGTCTGAAGATTTGTCTGGAAGTTGTCTCTCACTCTAGCTATTTGAAGATTGTTGAAGCCTCCTTCTTGGAATGCTACCCCTCCTAGGTTTAGGCTTAAAGTGGAGGTTAACTTTACATCACACAAGGCAGTGGTCTGTTTGACATTCTGCACTAGGCATCACGTGGGTATGACAGACATCACGAACATTTCTCTGGTACACTAAGACGTAGTCAGTGAGGTGCCAGTGCTTGGATCGAGGATGCATCCAGATTGTTTTCAAGCTATCTTTCTGCTGAAAGGTAGTGTTGGTGATGGTGAGCTGCTACTCTACACAAAACTCTAGCAAGAGGCAGCCATTGTAATTGCAGTTTCCAACACCATACTTGCCTAGTACTCCTTTCCAGGCTTCAGAGTTCTTTCCTGCTCTGGCGTTGAAATCACTGAGGATTACGATCTTATAATCTGCAGGAACCTTCTGGGTGAGGCAGTGCAGGTCAGTGTAAAATTTGTCCTTTTCCGCAGGGTCAGCTTGGAGAGTTGGGGCATGTATGCTGAAGAGAACATGTTGTTTTGAAGAGAACAACATGTTGCTTGTTGTGTAATGGGAAGCACAGGGAGATGATGCGATCGGAATGACCTGTTGGCAGTTTTTCAAGTTTGGAGGCGATGGAGTGTATAGCCAGCACCATGTTCTTTGATGCTGCCTTCCTCATGGAGACGAACGTGATCGGAATGATCTGTCGGCAGTTTTTCGAATTTGGAAAACCAGGACCATTCAGAATTACCCCAGACCAATCAGATCTTCCACAGTTTGAACTGATCTGCAAGATAAAGGATCCTGAGCTTTCTGCTGCTTTCTGCTACTCCTTTCTAGGCCACTTCACAAGATCTGTTCATGCTCATACTGTCCTTGTGAAGTCAGTTCATTTCTTGGCTGTAGCTGCCTTAATTCTTCTACGCTATTTAACCAGGTCACCTTCCATGAAACCAAACCTACCAGACTAGGAACTATTGAAAATGAGTGAAACAAAACTTCTAGATCAGGTCCTTTAGTCTTCTCCCAATCTGTAGTTCCACAGAGTCCTGCCATTCCTGTTGAATTTGCATCTATTATGTGTCAGGATAATCTGCTTCTTATAGGCTGTGGTATTTATTTCACAATTATCTTCACCTGTATATGACCAAGTGCAAGACCAGTTGAATATAGTTTCCAAAAACTAATGACAGCTTCCAAAAGGTTTCACATAAAATGTTATATTAAGTGAAATTAGTGCAATTGCAATAATTGCAGATAGACCTGCCAGAATGCAGTTTTCCTATGTGGAAGCAGAAGGATTCTTTTTTATGTAAAACTTTTACGTCTTAGGCTTATAATGAATGCTTTTGTGTAAATGATTGTCAGCTGAAAAATATTTAATAAATATTCACTCCATTCTGCAAGTCAGCACAAAATTATAAGATTGTGTGCAATAACTTTGAAAATACTCAAGTATATTTTCTTACATATGCTTTTACATATTTTTAATTGTTATAATGTCTGATTTAATTTACACCAGTAATGTTACAGTAATAGCAGTCCATGAATATAAAAGAACTTTCCCAGATGAAGATATATTAAGAGTAATTACTTTATTTTCAAGAAAAAAGTTACATTGTCCTCAAAAGTTGATGGCGGTGAAACTGAACATAAAGTTACTTTCAAGTCAATATATATGAGACTTTTTAAAAAAATGTTTTCAAGATCAGTACTTAACTGTTAAATTATTTTTGAAATCTGTTAGGAAATGCATCCTTCACACCTCAGTGCTG
>NW_010191825.1:11496-21649 GCF_000695765.1 Mesitornis unicolor | reverse complement strand
GCAGAACTTTATTCAACCTGTGACTTACTGTTTTCAATAAAAGTAAGAGGTCAGACCAACAGAATCATAGAATCATTTAGGTTGGTAAAGACCTTTAAGATCATCTAGTTTAACCATAACCCTAGCACTGCTAAGTCCACCACTAAACCATGTCCCTCAGCACCATGTCTACACATCCTTTAAATACCTCCAGGGATGATGACTTAATCACTTCCCCAGGGCAGACTGTTCCAATGTTTGACAACCCTTTTGGTGAATAAATTTTTCCTAATATCTAATCTAAACCTCTCCTGAAGCAACATCAGGCCATTTCCTCTCATCCTATCACTTGTTATTTGGAAAAAAAGAATAAAAGCCATCTCACTGCAAACTGCTTTCAGGTAGTTGTAGGGAGCGATAAGGTATCTGCTGAGCCTCCTTTTCTCCAGGCTAAACAATCCCAGTTCCCTCGGCTGGTCCTCAAGAAACTTGTGCTCTAAACCATTTACTAGCTTTGTTGCCCTCCTCTGGGCACACTCTAGCAACTCAATGTCTTTCTTTTAGTGAGGGGCCCAAAATTGAACACAGTGTTTGAGATGTGGCCTCAACAATGCCAACTACAGGGAGACAATTGCTTCCCTAGGTCTGCTGGCCACACTATTTCTGATACAAGCCAGGATGGTATTTGCCTTTGTGACCACCTGTGCACAATGCTGGCTCATGTTCAACCAGCTATTAACCAACACCCTCAGATCATTTTCCACCAAACAGCTTTCCTGCCACTCTTCCACAAGCCTGAAGCATTGCATGGGGTTGTTGTGACTCAAGTGCAGAACCCAGCACTTGGCTTTGTTAAAGCTCATGCAATTGGCTCCAGTCTGTCCAGGTGCCTCTGTAGAACCTTCTTACCCTCAGGAAGATCAACACTCTTGCCCAACTTGGTGTCATTTGCAAAGTTACTGAGGATGCGCTCATTTTCTTGTATAGATGTCAGAATGGCATTTTTCTTTCCTATAGATATTGTTCTGGTTTACAGTTATCTCACCTTAATTATATTATTCGGTGGAAGAGGTAGTCTGGAAGTTACTGGTACTTTAAAAAGCTGCAGAAACATTGGAGATTTAGATTAAAGTTAGTACCTAGACATGTATTTAAACTTCTTCATATTCAAATGTACAAATTGGTGGACTGTGATATAAGTAAATCCAGTCCTTCCTGCCCTTCAGAAGGCTATTTAGTCCTGACTGCAAGACTGCTGTGCATTGAAGACCACATCCTGAGGCTGCCTGTCTTTCTTGAACGTTTTCTCTATTTCCTGAAAGGTCTTTGGCAGGATTCACTGGATGAAGTGCTCAGGCCTGTGCTACATGGAAAGTTAGATTAGATGGTCTTAAAAGTCATGATGGTTTAAGTCTGGAAGCATGTTAGACTTAAGACATTTTAGAGAATGTTGGCTTTGAGATGGAAGATGAAAATCTTCATTGCCTTAGCGACCCACTCTCCCTAACAGATAAACAAGCCTATGTGACTTTCAGAGGTTTGTGTCAGTTTGATGCTTTGGAAAAAAAACCAACCCTTCATCCTTAATTTATTTGTGACATAAGTATACTCTAACAACACTGAAAATGGTGATCTTATTTTGGGAAGTTCTCTACCCAAAGTTAATGAGTGAAATGAATGCATAGCTCCTCAGAGATCAATAAGGAACAGCTCTTGCATTAAATAAATACTGTGAATAACAGGGAACAAGCCCTCTTAATGTGTTACTACGTCAGGAGAGCTAGGGACTTACTCGTGTTTCATTGTTGAATCTCCATCAGGATTAGAGAACTTTGTTCCTTAAATTAATACGAGGCAAAACTTTTACTCCATGGCTTCTCATCCTCTTCTGTCCTTTTTTTCTTTCTTTTTAATGTTAGTTCTTTAACAAATCCCTCTTTTCAGGGACCAAAAGCTGATATGTTCTGGGGAAATGCCAACAAGATGTTAAAGATTGGCACAACTAGCTACTGTCATTCTATCAAGACAATAGGATTTGAGCGAAAGGGGTAGAGTTCTCCATGCAGAATTTAGCTGCTTAATCCTCTCTTGTGGGCTGGCACAAAATCAACAAAAGAAAGAAACCAAATTACCCAGCTCTGCTTTGGCAGATTTAGCCACTGTCAGCAGGCCAGAAGTTAATTCCCTCATATTCTTGTTTGCCACCAACTACGGCAGGCCTTGCTGAGCCAGGTTTCCTGTGTAAATCTGTCAGCTGAAATGATGCACAGCATGAAGAAGGAGAGAAAGGACATGCAAAGAGTGTGGTCCCCTCGCCAAATCAAGTCCCCAGAAGTCAGGGGCTGGCACTGGAATTACCTTTTTGCCTTCAGTTTGAGTGACATTTTTGACACAAGATGAGAACAATTTATAGTTTCCTAAACTGCTATCACACACACACATACCCACTTTCTTGCCAATAAGTGAGGATTGTTGTTACATTAAGCTTTGTGTGTGGGAGCCTGTTTCCCTTCTGGCACTCTGCAAGAGCTTCCAGCTGCTTAGCATCTTTCTGAGACTCAACAGTGTGTAGGGTATGATATGTTAATAATGAGGACTACATAGTCATCAAGGCCAGTAAAATTGCAGTGAGGGTAGGAAATGTATCATCAGTTTGCTCTGTCACAAATACTGACTAGTCACAGCGTATGGTGCCTTTTATTGCCTGCCCAAATTAAGCTCTTGGGTGGATAAAGTGACATAGAGGGAATCAGGCTGTTGTGTGCCATTCATATTCTCCTCTTTCCTTAGAAATCAAGTAACACTACTGTGAGAAGAGGTAAGTCAGGTGCAAAATATTTGGAGCAACATGCAAAGCAACTCAAATCACATAGCTTTTGAAATCTCATTATGAAGCCCAAAATGGATATAATTTCATGAATTTTTTATTTAAGGATGTTTCTTTTAAAGCAAAGACAGTCTCACTAGTGAAATTGAGAAAATTAGGAAGAAAAAAACTATCTACTTACAATTGAAGTACTATAGACTTTTTAATAAAAGATAATGTTTTTCACATGAAAATCACAAATGCCCAGGGATTTCACATGTTTTTAGTGTGAAAACGGACATTTCCTTAAAGTACTTCATGAAACATGTTTGTCACAATGAGTAATCCTGCAAAAATGTAGATTCGTGAGTGAAGTTCTCAGGTAGTCAAATTATGCATAAACAGTTCTGATTGCCTTTTTTCTGTACTGGAAGCAGTTTCTGCTTCTATTAGACCAGTACATAGTATATATGGTGTACTATAGTAAATGTATGTCTGTAGTATAAGCAGTGTAATTTAGTAAGTTGTGCTTAAATTCTGATAATTTATGTGTTTCAGATTGTAAGTGTTTAAGGATTGTGCACTACAGATAGAATTTTTTTTTTTACCTGTGTTGAGTCAAATTTTTAGACTCACATCACAAACACATTTATTGATTGTAATAATTGGTTTAAATTAAAGGATAGACGAAGCATTGTTCTACTAATATCTGGCTTCTTTTCTTGAATTTAGCAAGCTAATTCTAGCTATAATCTCATCACCTTATGTAAGTGCCAGACTTGGTAATTATGGCTACCGAACCTAAAGATTAATGAGAAATTTCATACTATTCATGTACACCAAATCTTGACACAAGCAATGGAGAAAACTTGTTGCAATTCCTAAATTAAATAGACAGAAAACTAGCACAAAAAGAGTCATCTATTTTGTTATTGGTAGCTCTAACCCAAGACAGATGTTCATGTAATTAAAAACATTATGGAAATGTTTAATGGAAAATTACCAACACTCCCAAGCAGGTTAATCTGAATAAAACCAGGATGTTAGGTAACAGAGACAAGTGCAAGATGATGTACTTATGGGAAAATAATCAACTGCATAAATACAGGTCAGGGAATTTTTAATGGACGAGATTCCAGTTCTGTACAAAAGGATGCAATCCATCACTGGTCACATCATAATTTTTTGTAATAGCCTTTCAGCACCAAAACTGTATTTTGAAGGGAGTTTAAAAGGAAAGAAAAGGGAGCCACATCCAGCCTCAACCTCAGCTCTAAATCTAAGCCCTTCATTGAAACACCTGACCCAGGAGTAAAATCACTATGTACATTCTCTGCAGCTAATGGAGAGAAATCAGCACTTCCAGAGGAATATAAAAGATTTGGATCAGACTTTGGAGATCTTCTCTAGATGTCTGAATAAAGTGCTTAAATTTGTATGGAATGGATCCAGGTCTAAGTGTCTGCGGAATCTGATTTCTAGGAAGACTGGCCTTGTTAGCTGTCAACGCAATTTAGGCTTATTTTTGAACTGTGCTTCTGAACTCACATGCCAGCATTCTATCTAAACCTAGTCCCATAGAAGAGTCACAGCAGGCATTTTCAAGACATTGGACATGTTTGCCTTATGCCTGTGACTGCAAAGAGATTTCAGTGATGGAAGACAATAAGCCAACTCAGAATTAGAAACTACAAGGATGTAACGTTGCAGTGCTGTACTTGCTGAGATAGTGAACTTATGCAGAGAGCCTGAAGTTGCACAGCCTTATCAATAACATAGGTGGCACATTTCTGCATCTTGCAGAATGCTGGGGAGATGTTTACCCAGAGGTGTCTTTTGCACTTTCTTATCTTATATAAAATTACTTAACACCTCAAGAGCTAGTCCAAAGGAAGAATAGTCAACCCAAATCCACACTACAGAAAAGAATGTGGTAGTCTCTTGAGCTTTATATCTATGGACATTCTCATATAGCTTATCCAGTTGGGATTCATACTTAACAAAGACTTAGGTAGGAGAATGTTTTGTGTGGGTGCTCAGTCTGGACATTTTATTCAAAGTTTGATGTACATTAAGAAATGCTTCAGGAATGCAAAACAAAGCTGTTTCTCTCTGCAGAGATGCCTGCACTCTCGTTGTCTAGTCAATAGGAGCGCATGGGTGTAACTGAGAGCAAGTTTTGACTCACATAGTTTGAAATCTATTTGAACTCCTAAAAAAATAAGTTTTAAAAAGGATTTTCTTCCTGTCAGCAAAAAGCCACGGACATCAGAGAAGCAGAGTCAACCACATGTGTGTTTCTTTTCATGCACCCTAATCAGATGTAACGATTGCTCACACTGTATAGATAGTTTTTATTCAAGGATGTGCATTCCTGAGACTCAGAAGCCTGCCAAGTGTAAAAGCAAACAGAACAAGCCACACATGAGGTGATGTATGCCCTTAGGCTTTCCTGACTGCAGCAGGACTACAGGAATGTAAGAGAGTTCCTCTTCCATCTTGGCTGGTGTAAAGTTCTCAAGAGAAATCACAGCTGGCTTGTGTCCAATAATCATCCTTTTATTGGGCTGGTAAGTTGCTTTTCCGAGAGTGCAGAAGAACAAAAGCAGAAGGAAATGTACTTACAGGGGCTATAAACAGTTCTGTAGAAAACCTAACAAAGGTGTCATAGTGAATGAGTTAATCCACCATGCTTGACTGTTATTGGCAGTGATTCTCCAGTCTGTGATGGGGGAAGAAGGGGAGAAATGAAAATGTATATATATAAAATAAAGTATTGAGGAATTATCAAAAAATTTTATGTAATAAGCTCTTAATTAGAGTCCGCTTTTTCTAGGTCTGCCTGTACAATAAGTACCACAGCTTTCACAGATGTAGCTGAGCTAGTTCAAGTATAGTAACAAAAATCTTGGTAGGAATGAAGTGCCTAAATTTTCACCCAATTTCTGAAGTAAATTTTGCAGCTGTATGAGGCTTTATGTCATTATAGACAGACTGATAACATTACTCAAAGTAGTTCAACACAATTTTACTTAATTAGATATCTCTGCAGTGATTATATACCCTACACATTTATATATTGTAATACTGTGCCTTTAGACAGCTTGTGGCTTTGGTTTCTTAAGAAAACTAAATAAACATATAAATCCACTCCTGGGCTGAGAGTCATGTGATCTGGGATTTATTTGCATTCTTTTTTACTCATCTGTGATCTTAAATGTATTATTTCCCTCTGTCTTTCCTCTTCTCTTCAACTATCTTTGAAGAAGAAAGGTTGGTGCAGACACCATTTTCCAGAAAATATTCATACAATGCCTAATAAAATTGATCTTAACCTTGGTGACTTCAAATCAGCTTCTGGTCAGGACTCTGCACATTGTTTCCCTGCGCACCCACCCACCCACCCACCAAAATAGCATAAAAAAATTAATTTCATTCAGACCTATGATTAATATCAAAACTGCCACTAGTCATGATCTCTACATCAGGAATCATAACTGTAATACCAATACTTTTCTTCAAAGTGATGGGAAAAGGCTTCTCATTATTAATATTATATTACACTTTTTCTGCATTCTTTAGCTTTAAGTGTCTTTGTATCTCCATTCATTCCAAATATTTAAGAGTGAGTGGTGATGGGCAGACAAAATTACATCAAGTGTCTGAAAGGAGAAGACTGAGCTTGTGACATCACTAAAATTTTTCTCTGCTTTTGATTTTGAAGACATATGAAGACAGCAGTTCAGTAACACCAAATCCATTCTTCCTTTAAGAGCATATTAAAGCTGTCTTTTCTAAATGTTTGACTCAGTAAAACTATGTAAGGAAAAAACTGCTACAGTTTGTAGCTGTGCTTATATGACCTGGAGAATAAATAGCTAAAGAAAATCTAGATTAACAACATGAGGTGTTTTAACCTGAAACAGACTAAAACTTATTTCCAAAAAATAACAATTTTAAGGTCAGTGACTGTCAGCTTCAGTACAGCCTCACTTTACTGAACTATAGTGTTCCCCTGCCTTTGAGCAGTGGATCCTACCTTGTGTTCATGTGTTGGTTAACTTTATTGAGATTGCTTGAAGTCATTGAAATACCAGTTGTTTCAGTAAAAGCCATGAATATAGTTCCCAAAATTATGCTGCCCAACACTGCATTGATTTTTCTAAAGAGGGGGCAGTACAGATAGGCACCTATCTAATAGAGTCATGCCATTCTACTAAACAAAATGTACCCAGGGCTCTTAGTTGTGGAGGCCAGCTGGCATGGAGCAGTCAGTGTTCACAGCAATAAATTCCACCAGCAGCCAAACTGCCCATCGGAAACAGTTCCTGCCCATGTTAAATCCCAAACTGTGCCCAGGAATTTTTGGGGAGAATGCTAGCTGTTTGAGGTCAAAATCATTCCGATATTTTCACTGTCTAGATCACTGAGTACCAGTACCCCAGAACATCCCTTGGCAGTGCTTAATTTATGAGTGTAGATGTAGTCCAGAAGATGTGCAGCTTATCTGAGATTTCTTTATAAAGAAGAGGAAATAAGCTTGTTTAAGATGCAATTAATCCTACATATTAAATATATAGTGATGTAAAACAGCTAGAACAAGCCAAGCCCTGATGGTCTCTGTTTCTTTTCAGTGTCTGCAAAGTGAACCTAGAGACACTTACTAAGATATAGAAGAGAATATTATAGACATCTAAAGGGATTAATCCCCTTCATATGATTAGAGCAACTAGCTAGTGATGATGCACCGCCAGCAAACATCTTTACTTTTCCAGTATGTGAGGCTACCAACTTAGATAGCAGCTTCTTTCAGGTACAGACTCTAGATCTACTCCTAGTTTTCAGATATCAAAAGGCTTCTGTATAAATCAGTTCGTATTTATTTACGTGTGTAGTACAGCTTTTTCAGGAATTCGAAATGAGCTGTTATTCTTGCAATTGTGGTATGAAATAATTAAACACATGGCAATAAGAACTTTCATGATGATGAGCTAGAGTAGAAAAGTAGGAATATAAGATCAGAAGATCTCTTTCATGATACTAAGACCAGTCCCTTCCAGTACAGGCAATTCACAGATAGTACAAAATCCCTTTCTATATATTTATCTATATGACTAGATATTTGTTCCTGTACTTTTGGTGAATGATTTAGTAAAATAACTTCACTTTTCTGGTTCTTAAAAAGCTTCTTCCAACTTCCAGCCTAAATGTATGTTTGTAAGGTCTGTCTTTACTTGCTCTTGTGCCAAGTTCACCATTTATCATAAATAGTAATTTTATTTCCCTGATGTTTGCCTCCATAACATCCTTGTGGACATAATCATACCATCTCTCAGTCTTCATTTCAGTGAGCTATAACAACAAAGGTCTTCTGGTCTACTAACTATGACTTGTCTACCTTCTATGCATCTGTTCCAGTTTAAATTAGCCTTTCTTGAACACAGCTTTCAAAAAATGTTCAGTTAAGATTTCTCTAATTTCTTGCAAAATTTTTTCAGCTTATTATTTCTTTCAGCTGGAAATCAGCCACCAAATGCATCTGTTGCTATTTGTCTTTTCTACAGAGACATGACACTGAGTCTGGAGGTTATCCTGGTGCTTTTTCTGTTCCTTTATTTGAACATATTGAGATCTTTGAGTTTTATCACATCTGAGGTGTAAATGTTTCCATCTTGTTTGCATTAGATGAGACCCTTCGCTTCATGTTCAACTTCTTTATGATTTTTGAGACCTGAGGCAAAAAAAATCATATTATTTTGATCATTTATCTTCTTTAGTCACACTCTTATCCTGAGCAGCAGAAGTTTTGTTTCTTCTTTCTAAGGTACTTCTACAGATGAATACTTGTTTCTATATCTGCAGGGTTTAACTCATCTTATTAGCGAAATCTCTTGCTTTTAATTTCTTCTAACCCATAAGTTTGGTTTATTTGTTCAGTTTTTTATTCTATATGATTTCTCTACTTAATCCTCATATTCTTTTTGGAAGAAATTATTCATTCACACATTGATTAGTATGTTTTCATGTGGAAGATATTTCTTTTCTTGGTATAAACATCAAAGTAGTTTCTAATCTTTTAAAGACAATTGAACCTTTCCTCTCATTTCTGAAATTTAGTAATAAGTTTTATAAGTTCTAAGCTTTATTTGCGAGTGTTCTGTTCTAAAACTGAAAATGTCAGTTACTTTTTTTTTCTGTTAATGTACTTTAAATTGAATAAGTTCATGATGACTTTACCTAAGGTTATTTTCTACTGCTGTTGGACTACTAATGGTAAGATTAGGTTCCTTTACACTTTGGCAAAGTGCTGTGTTGGTTATTGCAACTATACTATTATTAGTAGTACATGTTTTCTAACCTTTACCTGTGAAGCAAAATACCATAATTACTTACTTCTTACTAATATTAATCTTCCTCACAGTAATAAATCTATTTTTATTCAAATCCCACCTTGGGAGCCTACAGCATAACTTTAGCAATGAAAACCCTTCTGTCCACTGGAGTAAAATCCGTCAAACCTAAGATACATCGACATAAACACTTAATGTTCAGTGAATAAGCATACTTATATAAAACTTTGTTTCATCAGGAACTTTTCTGACCAGCTCCACACATATCCCCCAGACAGATGATATAAACTTTAATCAAACACAGATATTACAGACAACCAGACACACTACCAGAAACAAAGGCTTGCTTCTCCTTCCAAAGAGCAAGTCTTATGTTAAGTCCATTACTTTCTGCTCTTTGCCCACTTGTTCCTTTAAATTGCCTGAAATATTTGGTAAAGAGTGAAACAATGTGGAGCCCCCCTATAAGAAAGTCAATGGCAGGCCCTTTTCTACAATACATAAACATATATACATATGTATATGAAGGATCAGTCAGGACTCAGGAGCTTGAATGAAGCAATGGGCTAATTCATCAGTATGTTTCCAATTGCCAAAACAATAAGACTTGAAGATGTGACATGGCTTGACATAACATAGGCTTATGGGCTAGCTTTGCAAATGAGAGATCACGAGTGATCCATGATATCAAGACTGTGTTGTTTGTTGTGTGTCTACATTGCTTAGAACTAGCTCTTTCACATCCATAACACTTCTCCTAGTATCTCTTCTATACTTCACATGATGTTTCTTATACTAAGACATAATTATCAATTTTCTGTGTTTTCTAGGTCAAAATGTACAAAGTAATGGGAAAGTAATGTAGCAGCAGCTACACAAATGATGATTTCACAGCACAAAACTTAAGATATATGTTGTACTGGCTGGGATGACACATAAGGGCATATAGGAGATGACACATACTGCTTTGAGATTTCAAAGTTTACTGGGAAATACTAAATGACTGTGCAATAGGGAA
>NW_010191825.1:0-11465 GCF_000695765.1 Mesitornis unicolor | reverse complement strand
GAAAGAGTGAACTCGGTTCAGGTTCCTACATATTGACCCCTTGGGGTGTGAAGTCCAAAACGACAACAGTCACACCATTGCAACCAATGGGGAAATAAACCAGGCCAACCAGAGCAGAGACAATTGCTCCTTAGCTGCCTCCCAAGGTGAGAACCAGAAGACCAACCACCTCAAGTATTTGTATACCAGTGCATGCAGCCTGGGGAACAAACAGGAGAAACTGGAGCTCTGTGCCCAGTCTGAAAGTTGATAGCCGGAATAACTGAAATATGTTGGGACCATTCACACGATTGGAGGATTGCACTGGACAGGCTGTTGGGAGGGATTCTGTGGGAAGTTTCCATGGAGGATAAAGAAGCTAGCAAGTTGTGAGAGTTTTTCAAGAATGCTGTTCTGGAAGTACAAAAAAAGCCCAGCCCCTTTAAGGTAAGGGAAATAGGCAGAGCAAGACACCCCCTTGCCTTAACTGTGAGCTTCTGAGTCTGCTCAAAACCAATAAAAAAGCATACCAGAGATGGAAAAGTGGATTAATACCCATTGAGAGCTACAAGGGCATTGCCAGGGCATGCAGAGATACAGTAAGAAAAACAAAAGGTCAGCTTTGTTTCAAAAGGTTTTGAATTGAATTTAGCCAGAGAAGTAAAAAACTACAAGAAATCCAACTGCAATCAAACATGTCTTCAGTAGCTTTAACAGTATTCTGAGTTGAGCATTTTGGTGGAATAAAAACACAAAACAAAACAAAACACAAAACAAAACACAAAACACACACAAATAAACAAACTGGAAAAGTGTCTGGAAAGCTGTTTGCTGAATGTCTGAATTTCTGACAGGTGCTATGTGTATATACATATATTGATGTTTTTCTATAAGATTATATCTATGTCAAATTGATAATATCTGTCTTTTATGTTTGCCAGGTTAAATATCAATCCTGGTAACAGCTACCTATTCAGAACTCAGTCATCATGTTGTTTATGTACATAATTCCCACTGTTTTCCATAGGTATCACATGACTCAAATCAACAAGATAATTATGTTCCTGGATTGACTCCATTGAAATTATCCGAGATTTACACTGGCATAACTCAGAGCAGAAGTTGACCTCACAGTCTTTACAAAAGCTGTCTAAAGTAAGATCAACCTAGTAAGATTTTGGTCAATCTCTTTCAAATATAAAAAAATGCCCTTTATAATAAAAGTCATAAGACTTTAGATCATGACTCTCGGCTTTAGCAATTCAGAAGCTCCCAGAGTCCTTCCCTTCTTTAAAGAATGAGGATAAATTCTGACAGCTGAATAAATATAAAGGGTCTAGTGTCAGTCTGAGGAAACAGGTTTTCATTTTGGCACAGATGACTTTGGTTCACAGATTCTCAGTGGAAAGGGAAATCAGTGTCTACTTAATACAGGATTATTAGTTGCTCAGAACAGCCTATGGACAGAGAGAAATAATCCCTGTTCCACACTTGCTACAGTTCTAAACAGGCAGCGACAGAATAGAAAACTTTTTCATACCAAATGCAAAATGACAGATTCACCTCCTCCTACAGTTTTTCTTTTTCTCTTCTCTATACTTATACAGTATTTTACCTTTATGCTGCCAAGTTAGCTCAGCTCAGCTGGCTGGTATAAGGTTGCAAGACAGTTTCTGTGTCACTGAGTTCCTGTTAATGATTTTTATGTAAATGTGACTTTTCTTATCTTGAAAGGTTTTTTGCTGTTATGTTGGCTTTTTTGGTTTGTTTGGGGTTTTTGTTTTGTCTTTTCTTTTCTTTTTAAATAGGATTGTAAACATAGAAATAATTCTGTGACCATTAACGTAGTCTTTATTCAGTGTTTAAATAAGTGTCTGATACTATCTTTTCTGTTAAGACTATCCACTTTACATTATATTCAAGGAGGTGATATTTACTTTCACCATGAAGATAGCAGCTGGCACTTTCTGCAAAAAGCCCCTGCTATTTTCTCTTATGGATGCATATGAGAGGGGAAGATGAGTTTGATGCCCTAATGTGGAAGGAGGTGCTTCATTTTTATAGTTATTTTATTTTATAGTAGACATGTGTTACCCTTCTTCTCCTTCTCCCTCTGTCTCTATTTTAACAGAGAATACTGAGACAACCCTCCAGCTGAGGGTCTCAGAGCTCATCAGGGCACTTGCTGCAGGAATGTGTCAGAGAACAGGGCTTTTAAATTTTTTATTTTCTTCAGCATGTTTTGCTGTCTAGCTTAGACATCGTTGTTCATGTCCTCCTGTCATGAATGTCATTGGTCACCTAACTCTGTCCAGGATTTTTAGGTATTTTATTTGGATCTGCAGTTTCTGCCTCCATTTGCACTATCTAGTATTTAAGCACTGCACGGCAATGTGTGGCAGTGTCTAAACCTGGACATAGCTGCTATTATAAAATAAACATTCATGATGGAGTTGTTGGAAGGCACAGCTGTCTTTCTGTACAGTTTACAGCTTCTGCAGTCACATATGCAAACATACATCTTGAGGCATGCATCCAAAAATCTATCTAATGTAGACTGTATTAAATAATTCAGAATAACTCATTTATTTCAGAAAACAGCTATGATCTGACCATGAAAAATAGGAAATGGAGAAAGGCAGAATTCACTAAATACACTACTTTCTACTGATTATTTGTTCAGCTCCAGCCAGCACACATCATTCCTGATTTGCATTACGACAGAAAGATTAATATGAGTACAGTCACTCTTTCTTGTATCTTAAAGTCTTTAGAGCATGAAAAATATCTAGGAATGTGTGTGTTCTTTCCCACAACAGATGCTAAATAACAGCTTGTAAGTAAAAAAAGTGTTATCAAAGTCAGTGGTTCGAATAACGCATGTGATTTTTTTCTTTGAACACATTTAATGTATAACAGAGGATTAAAAATTGTAAAGAAGGAGGGTTAAGCTATATATCAATCTCAAGTTTGATTATGCAGCAAACAGGCAGCAAATGTTGGCTTGATACAGAACATTTTGATCTAATAATATCTCTTTGCCTCCAAAACTTTAAAAAGTGTGATTTAAAGGATATTGAAGGCCATAGGATTCCTTCCACTGAACTAAGATAGTCCAGAACAGCTTCTCAACCACCAGCAATGGTCCAATAAAGTAGAACAATTCAACTTGTCTGTAAGTCAACCAGCAGGTTTCCCAGTAGATCGATAGCCACCCACAGCTGAAGAATAGCTGAATGAAGGGTGCATGGCTAATGTTAATGAGATAAATAAGCAGAATAATAGGAAAGGAATAATTGTTTACACATTGAAATTCTTGTATTATATGTTTAGTATCTACATGTGGTACATTTGTGCTATAGAAAATAATCAGGTGCAATTTACTACCACAATTCTGTGTGAATGTCCAACATCACTAAGACCCTCCTGAAGTCCTCACTGTTTTTTCCATTACTGCTCCTCGCATTTCAGAGAATACAATTCCACATCTATGTTACTTTAGATGGTTCTGTATGCATTGCATGCAAACAGAGGTCAGGGTAGGCCTCAGATTTAGTAACGTGATCAAGAGTCCAGCAAACTAACATCTGTCCTTTGATAGGGGTGGCATTTTACATCCTCATTTAATCCCTGCACCAGGCTGAGCACAACAGCAAGAATTAGGTTTTGCTACAAAACACATAGGAAAAACTATATCCTAAACAGAAAGGAAGTGTCAAATTTATTGGGAAACCAATATATTCTGTCTTACTCTGATATTTTTAGTTAGATTTTTTTCAAAAGATTAGGTTAACGAAAATAAATAATTTCTTTGTTTCTGTCTGTTTTTCCAATTAACTTTTGAACGTTGTAAACAGTGTCAATCAATCTGACAGAGAAATAGAAGTTTTACAAAACTCTTAAAATATCTGTGAAAACAGAGTCAAAAAGAGACACAGAAGTTCCTTCCAGTGCCCCGTTGGCAAAAGAAGCAGCAGTAGAAGTTCATAATTTAGCAGACACGAGACACCCAAGTGGACCTGCTCAGCCACTGGGAAAGTTCAATGAGAGCTTACAATGAACACAAATCCCATAGGAGACCATGCTTCATTCAACCAAGATGAGTAAGTAGTTTGTGGAGCTACTTATGTTTTGTTGTTTGGGGTTTTTTTCCTTTTTGATACCAACAAAACATCGTCACAGTCACATGTAGAATAGATTATTTTATTTAAATGTTATCTAAGACACGCTAAGCTTCAAGAGTTCAAATGATCAGCTGTTTGTAGTCTTGATTTTTTATCTTCTGCAATTTCTTCTCCTTTATCACTTAATAATCTTTTTCTTCATGTTTTCTAAAGTGCATATTTAGTAAATTATTGATATTTTTTGAAAGATTCACTGGGATTATTGAAGTGTACTTGATTCATGCTATGGCCTGAGTAGATTAACCGCTAAAGAATATGCTTACTGGAAATTATATTTAAAGATTTAACTATGTGATGGGAAGACATATAGTAATAAAATAAATGGCAAGGTAGCTCCTACTTACAAACTCTTTACAAATAGAGCAAATCACAGTCACAAAGACAAAAGTAAGGGTTTTAATCTTTCTACATGTCATTAGTATTTAATCAGCTATGGTGCAGGATCTAGCACAGCGCAACACTGCTCTGCAGCTCAGGAGAGGACCTCAGAAGCAAGGATCAGTTGATGAAAACAGTCTTCACTTAAGATGTTGATAGAACACTTATAAATACACACATGTACCATGCAGACACAGTCCTACTGTTTTAAATAAACCAGAACTTTATTTTCATTTAATAATTTAAGAATTAACTAATGATAATCTTAAATTTCATGGTAAATTTCACCCAAAACAAGGATTATAGGGCTGGGCTCAAATTTTTAATATTTTTTTAAAAGGTTATTTTAAACAAACAAACAAGCAAAACACTAAACAAAACAACAAAAAAACAACTATGTCTAACTACTCTAAAGGGAACCATATATTTGGACCCTGACAAAAATAAATATTGAAGTTTAATATTAAAACACAGTTGTCCCAAGTTTATGACATAAGGAATTCAACAAATTTAAAAACAAACTTCCAATGGAATGTAACAGATAGATTTAGATTTTTTTTTAAAGAAGGTTTTCTGCCATATAAATTGCAAAGTGTACCACCATAATAGCCACATCATGTAATTCTGAATTGCTATGAAATTCTTCCATAATATTTAACAAATAGTTTCTCATCATTTCTAACCAAGCTGGAGGTATCTTTGAAAAGAGCTTTATTAGAATGAGCTAAAAGGCATCTCACCACCACCCACCACTACTTTCTTAGCCTCTATTGTTTTTTTATATGGAATTGCATTGTGTGAAACAGAAATCTGCAAAATGCCTAAAGTCACCACAGTGTCTTCCAGAGCACAATGGTATACCTACTGCAACAAGTAATTAATCTTGGGCTCAAGATTTCCTGATGGGAGCCTATTGACCCCAGCACAATAGATGAAAGTATTTTATCCTGTGTGTTCCCCTACTGACCCCTTGTCACCTTTTTTCATGCACTGTCTGCTCTCATACCAAACCGAAGAATTCATCCTTCGTTCTGATATTTAGGGCCTGCTTGACCCTCTCTTGCTCTGTGGATGCAGATTTCTTGATTTTGCTTAAGAAGATTATTCGGTAAGAAAAGTCTGCTAAAGTTTTACCATATGCTGCCACAAACATGAATGAACACAGAATTTAAGTGTCAGGGACACTGGGTTTTACTTACACCCCTGGTCCTACACAGTTTTTATCAGCTTTTATGTGTCCTGTCTCTACCTCTGCTGGGTGGAAGACTGAGGAACCACTGGGCACACTCAGGACTGATGGTGCAGAAGGGCCTCTGTACAGATGCTCCCAAATCACCATCATGATCCTTTGGGGACGGCTGATGCAAGCTTGGAAAATGAGCCTTTGGGCTGTCTGGCATGATAAATACTCATAAGGGTGGATGGGAAAATGACAGATTGTGTCACAGCCCATCCTCCTGTATTAACATCGATCACCTATAAAAACTGGCCCAGAAGGTGGTCCTACAGGCAGTTAACGTATGGACAATTTTGGTCATGAGTCCACTCTTGGGGCCAATGTACATAACAAGGTTAAAAAAGTTAGATCTAGTGTAGACAACTGAAGTGAACTTGGTTCTTAGAGAATGGCTGCTCAGAGTGTTCTTGAATTCAGGTCTTTCTGGGGTGTCTTGGACTGCAGAGTCAGGGATGGAGATCCTACAGCTCTTTGCTGGTTCCTGAGCACTGACAGATTATTTTGAGAGAGAGAGAGAGACTTACAGTTAAAGATGGTGGGCAGTATCTTACAGACCCCACTCAGCCAGTGCAATGACCATGTAATTACTGTCATTTTCAGCTTTCAGGACAACAGTGCAAAAGCTAAAGTTAGGCCTAAGTTTAAAGAGCTGTTTCAGGCTCTCTCCTGTAGCAGCAATTAACCTCTGCTGGGAAAGCTGTGCTGTAAATCTTCAGGTTCCCTTGACACTCTCAGTGACAACAGATCTCCAACTGTTGCCCACAAGACATTTCAAAGGTCATCTTGGATAAATATGTGAAAACTCTCCCAAACTCTTACAGTAAGTGCAGACCCAGAGTGAATATCCCCTCCTCCATTCCCACCCATCAGGCTTCCATTTACTGCAATTGCTCCATCTCCTTTCTCCTCTGTATCTGTTATTGGGAATACTTTCCAATGTAACATATCCACTCCCCCATACAGGCTTGAAAGAGATTGAAAAAGGAAACACTGACAAATGTTTCCCCTGCAGATAATCATACTGTCATTAGAGCCTTTAAACTACTCCAGTTTCTTCCATACTCAATTAATAAATTACCTTGGGTGCAGATCCTCACTTCGCTAAATTAAAATAACGTTCCTGTTATCAATGGTAATCCTCTTGTTTAGCCCAGCTGCATATCTGGATTGTCTGGGCTCAGAGGAGGTTTGTCACTGATTTTAGCAAATGAGAACTAAAAATCTGTATCTGAGATATTTTACCCTCTGAAACAGTCCACTATTATCTACCAATAAGAGTAATATATACAGAAGACTGAAAACACCGCTCTCTATAATAATGCAGCTTGGGTAATCCAACTGAACATGAATATTGAAAAAGATTAGGTAGATATATAGAAATTATATAAAGAAATTAAATCTTTCCTCTGGTTCTCTCTGGCAAATTTAAAGAACGTGGAGAAGGGGCGCTGAGCACAGAGAAGCTAGTGTAGGCAGAGAAGAGTGTTGAGGAGAGAGTAATGGGAAAGGGTGGAATATTTAGCTTGTTTTCAGGGCTCAAAATAGCTCCTGTAAGGTCCTGCAGGTTTGTGTACATGGATAGGTGCATGTGTGTTCAGAAAAGATGTATAAAACATAAAGTCTTGTATTTCACATGTATCATTTTCTGACTTCAATGTTAGTGCTATGAGGCACCTGTGTCCTCTTTCCATAAATTTACTGAGTACCCTCTTTTAAAATTAATTTGGTACTTCTTTGTTCCTTTTCTCTTTGGCGAAAAGGCTACCAACTTTTTTGTCCCACCAGTCAGCCTCTGTCTGGAGCAGATATCAGTGGTGAGGACTCAGATACTGTCTTTGAGTAACTTGTATTTACACAATGTTCATGGGTCTTATTCACCCCAAAGACTGGCACCAAATGCCATTAAACATTTTCACCAAGTAAGGCCTGGCCTCTGGTTGCAACTGTCTTAACATACTGTGTTTCTGCAGACCTCATGCAATACTAGTTGTTTGACAGATAGTTTAAGTCCCTGACCCAGACCATGAGTTTTACAGGTGGAATTCTCCAAAGATGAGGTTCACAGAGATGGCAGGGGCCAGAGGGTGAGTGGTCTTACATGTCTACTGGCATGTTGCATTCAACCTGCTAGTAGCACAAAGGAACATAGGAGTTCTTCTCAGAGACAAATGCAAAGCATAGAATGATTTTATAGACACAATTATTCTGTGATATCTTTGGGTCACCTAAGATGAATTTAATCCTTAGTACTCATCCATCACCAGTGCCTAACACAAAGATGCTTCTCCTTTGCAATACTGAATGATGTAAGATTACTCACAAATGTAAAGCGAAGGGATTTATAACATTATCTAGTGTGCACATACTATATTTTCCTTCCAAATGCTTTGTGCCTTTTTTTGGCTTTTTTTTTTTAACTAATGTCAAGTGAATAGTGACATGATAAATATTCAGTGAGGGTATGTAACGACCTTGCTGTATCTGAGGTACTTGTTTCTGTCTAAAACTTCTAATTCTTTTGTGCTTTTTCTATTTCTTTTTTTTCTCTCTCTATGGGCAACTTGCTCCTAATATGAATTTGACTGAATGGAATACCTGTCAAGTTTTTGCACCGTTCTATGAAAGAGCAATAAGCTGTATTTATTTACAACTTTTCTGCTGCAATTATGCATAACAGTTCTCCCTCTGCTGTGGACTGAAGATGATCTTCATTTTCTAACAGCATCACAGAATTCTTTTAACACATCTTGCCTTTAGTCACTGTTCCTAAATAATAATATATCTTCTTAGTTGAATTGTATTGTAAGCCAAGAAATAGACTATATTCATGTTATATAGACATTTGCAGTTTATCATCTCTCAAGGAATTAAACTTCTATTCCTCCATAAAATATTTTACTCATCTATAAAATGTTTTGAAAAATGTTTCAGACATAAGTTAGTTTGCACTGTGGCAAGAGCTGTTTTTGTGTATGTTCGAGCAGCGAAAGAACGTTAAAATTATTCAGCTGGATAATAAATAACATAAAAGCAGTTAAAAGACTATAGTTTGCAACATTCTGCTTACAAAAGTTGTATATATCTCAGACTCAGAGTGGTGTTCCTACAGATTTAACCACCCAAACCCTTCCACTCATACTTTAAAGGGGATAAAAAGAGTAATGACTTTCACTTACAACCTTATGCGGGCTGGTCTGGCTTCAGAGAAAGGAGAATTCTAATGTAACTGATGTCCTCATCAACTACAGGAAGGAACGCAGGAAAGTACCTAAGCCTCAATCTCTTCCTCCATCTGTGGACATGCCCAGGACTGGCTCCCCCAGAGCTGTTCTGCTGGCAACTCAAGGTTAGCAATAAACATCAGGGTCTTGGTGCTAGAGGTAGGCAGTGAAGGCTCAAAACTCACACCTTGTCTGTACTCACTTGGAAGTCACTTTGGATTCCCATGTCAAAAAAAGCAGTATCTGACCTGTATAGAGTACTTCTGTCAAGCCATTAGGGAAAATGCATTTAATACCTGACAATGGAGAGGGCCAGTCTGCGGGAAAGAAATCTATTTTTATTCTGGGAGTACATGTTCCTGATCCTGGTCCTCAGTAATATTAGAAGGAATTTTAGGCAGAATGTTAGGATTAACTTAGCTTCTTATATGGGAGTCAAGAAAGTCTTTAACTTGGGAAAGAGAAGCTTATAATTAATAATTTTGGAATATATACACAGATAAAAATGAAAAAAAAAATGAGTGCTTTATTCAATTACTCTTTTTGTAGTGTTCTTGAACATTTCAGTAGTAGCTGAAAGAAGATCTACCTGAGTCAGAATATTTATTAAATCTATTTTTTATACATTGAATCTATCTTTTCCTTATTTTTTAGCTCAGCTAAAACTTAATCTGATTCTGATTCCAAAGTAAATGGATACTATGGATAGTCAAAATACTATACTACTGAAATTGATGTGCTTCAATGGAAACAAGATCAGACAATATAGAATATGTTTACAGATTTTTAAAGGTGTCTGGGATCAATATGACTTTGTTCAGAGATATAACACTGTGGAAGGAGCTTTAAGAACTTATCTTAAAAAAATACCTTCCATGCATGTACTGCTTTCCTAGTCATTTCTCCAAAGCAGAAGGTGGGGTTTGGTAGATTCCTGAATGTATGCAGTCTCTGTTGCTGTTGATTTCTGCAAATAGTCCATTCAAAGCTAGATAAAAAATTGGTAGAAATTTCTGATAGGGGAATTTATTTATTCTTGTACCACATTCACTGACTAATTATTGTTTTTTCCAATTATGAAATAGTTGATTGAAAGTTTGCCACAGAAGTCTTTAATTAGATATCTGATAAGTTTTGAGTCATATATCTCGTTATTTAAAAATCAGGATATACTTATCATAGAATCATAGAATGGTTTTGGTTGGAAAAGACCTTTAAGATCATCATGTCCAACATCGAACCAGCCCTAAGTCTACCACTAGATCATGCCCCTGAGCATGACATCTATTCATCTTTTAAACACTTCCAGGGATGGTGGCTCAACCACCACTTAATTTTGCCGTATTAGACTTTAAACCTTTCTTTAACTGGAAGTCACAATAATTTAACTATAAAGTCTTCATTGTTGTTAATTCAAATAACAACAGTAGTGAAAAAGCATCCATGTCTGCGGCTGGTTGGTGTTTCTCATTCCCTGCTGCGCTGGTGGAGCCTGGTCAGTTGTGATCAACTGTCTCTAGTGTCCCCCTCTTCTCCATCTCTCACGCTCAAGGGTAACTTTTCCACCTGTAATGTTTGTTTCTTAACTGTGGACCATAGTAGTTGTCTGTGAAGACAGTATCCAAGCTATATATTTTATAGTCCCTATCATTCCCCTTCATCTACTAACTGGCATCTTTATACGTTTGTTCAGTAACAGTTCATTGAAGGAAGAAGCCTAGGAAAGGAGGGAGGCAAGGTGAAGAACTGAGACATTCGGGAAACAATCTAGCTACATCCAAGCTGATGTTTGGTACCAAAAAACAGGAGAGTGTGATGTAGATATCCATGTGGGCAACATGTTACATGAGGTTTTTTATCTTGGATGTCACATCACATCTAAGAGAGGTGGATAAATTCTCTCAGTGATGCACTGCACTGCATGGACCTACTGGTTCCAAACTTCAAGGATCTATTCTTTCTTTCCATTTCATGGTGAGTACTTGATTAGACAGAGAACACCTTAGAAAGAAGGAAGATAGCAAGTTAATGTTATTCCTGTGCTCTCTATGCATAGTAATAGTAAAGTTTTAAACAAGTTGCGAGTTTTGGTTTTCATCAGAATGCACTTCATTTTTCCTCTCCATGTTATTATTTACTCCCTAGTGTAGTTATAGAGTAACTGCAAATACTTTAGCCTTTCATTTCTCTCTCAGAAGAAAAGAAGACATTCTCTGCATTTATTCTAATTCTATTTTAAATGTGAAATGTCACATTTATATTCTAAATGTGGCGCCCATCTACAAGAAGGGCCAGAAGGAAGACCCGGGGAACTACAGACCTGTCAGTCTGACCTCGGTGCCAGGGAAGGTGATGGAACAAATCATCCTGAGTGCCATCACACGTCACATGCAGGACAACCAAGCGATCAGGCCCAGTCAGCATGGGTTCAGATTGGTTCTGCTTGACCAATCTCATCTCCTTTTA
>NW_010191824.1:0-783 GCF_000695765.1 Mesitornis unicolor | reverse complement strand
TCACCTGTGCCAAGGAATTTTTCTTTAGAAAAGAGATTCTTGCCTCCTTCAACACTTAGATAACGATTTTCCTGCTCTGCATTCATGTGAATGTGTCCCATCATACTGCATACAAAGGGAAAGGTAGTTGGCTCAACACCAAAACCACAGTGGTGTCTGTTGCTACAGAAAAACAAGGTTTCTACCTGTCTGCTGCACAGCCTGCCCATGGCAACCTGTTTGGCTTGGCAATGTTCCCGTTCTGGTTCTAACATCTGTATTTTCAGTTGAGCCTGGGTCCTGAAATTGGAAAGCAGATTTTAAAAAAAAATATCGCACATTAAGTCAATTTGTGCATGAAGTCAATTTGCTCTGAAGCGGTGACCATCTCAGTTTGCTTCTCTAACTTATTCATATTAAGTTTTGCCTGTCACTGAAGTTAAACTTACATTGTTTATTATCTACTTTCCACAAGATGCACAAGGTTGCCAAGGTTTCAGAGTTAGCTACAAGCACTTGGTATACTTGGTTCCCTACTACTAAGCACATTTCAGTGTTCCAGGAAGGATACAGGAAACTATTCAAACAAACTTGTCCTATAGCTTATTAGCCAGCACCACAGGGAAGATGCCACTCTTCAACTGTATCTGTCTTCGCCACACTGCTGATAGACCAAAGAAACAGCATCAGGTTCCCTTACTTGTCTTATCTGAGGTTGCTGATTTCAGTGTTCTTGTGTCCCAGCTCAGTCTGTACTGCATCCAGAGCTGCACGCATCTTGTTATGAGAAGCTAACACATGCTC
>NW_010191823.1:0-9993 GCF_000695765.1 Mesitornis unicolor | reverse complement strand
TGGCCTCACCAGTGTCAAGTACAGGTGGACAATCACTTCCCTGGTCCTTCTGGCCACACTATTCCTGATGCAGGCCAGGATGCTGTTGCCCTTCTTGGTCACCTGTGTACACTGCTGGCTCATGTTCAGTCAGCTGCTGAACAACACTTACAGGTCCTTTTCTGTCTGGCAGCTTTCTAGCTGCTCTTCCCCAAGTCTGTAGCACTGCATGGGTTTGTTGTGACCCAAGGGCAGGACCTGGCACTTGGCCTTGTTGAACCTCATGCAATTGCCTTCAGGCCATCGAGCCAGCCTGTCCAGATCCCTCTGCAAAGCCTTCCTACCCTCAAGCAGATCTACACTCCCACCTAACTTGATGTTGTCTGCAAACATACTGAGGGTGCACCCAATCCCTTCATCCAAATCAGTAATAAAGATGTATTTGTGATTTAGGAGTTTTAAAGTACACACTGCAAAGCATAGTCCAGTTCCAGAACCAGTGGTAGAAGAGCCATACCAGTGGGATACTATGCCTTGGGTATTAAGTGTGACTTAAAGGCACACAGGGCACCATGCTGATGGGGCTTTTCCTTGTCTGGTCCTAGGGCCAGCTCTCTAGTAACACCCAGGTTAATATTTGTATGACTTTGTGCTGCTCCGTGATCTCTGACAAAACAATCCATTCAGAGTTCAGAACTGTGTATTTCAATCTGATGTCTAGACATATACTTAAGCTACGCCATATAAAAAGTTACTATAAAAACCTCTAGGGAAATTTGCATTAATATGGCACCAGCGCTATATTTCTTCTGAATTCTGGCTACATGGAAATACCTTTAAAACAGTTGCTGTCTGCATCCACTAATATATATAGAAACAAAATGTTATATATAAATATTATACAATACTATACATGTAGGTAGTATACACACACACATATTCTCTATTCATAATTTTAGTGCATTTTTATGAAATGTAGGTAGCAAGATTTAAGTAAAGGAAACACCAAAGAGTATTCAGTCAATCTAGAAATTCCCTAGCTTTACATATATTTCACCTTGTATCATTTTAGGTGGGACTGGCTAGTTGCCCATACATATATATTTATTTAGTTGATTATTAAAAGTAGAAAAAAAATCTTGCTGTGGACATGCAAATATATAAATAGCAATTGGCATTACAACCTGCACATGGAAACTGGTACAGAGAGTGTCCTATATTTCACGATCTGGATCATTGCAGGTGATGGGAAGCGTCAGCTGTGTATGTAGAGATTTTTTTTATTCACTGATGAGACTGAAGTTATGGACATAGCTGTCTCTGTTTTCCCTCTACAGCCCTTGGGTATGAATTCGTGAAGCATTTTCCATCGCACAGACTGGCTGCTTAGATTGTTCTCTGAGGACAGGTTTTAGACCCAGCTGAACTTTTCATGCAGTGTGCAATTTATAAAAAAGAATTGGCTTTCAAAATACATTATGGCTGTATGTTAGAAAAATAGAAGTATGGTTAGCTTCTATCTGACCTGCTTATATATTGTCATGGGCTCTCTGAGTACTTCTTCTGGACTAATTGGACCTTTGTGTGCAAAATGCTGGCATAGATATTACAAGTGAGAGGTACATTATGTCTAGTAAGAGACAGAAAATCTTATTATGATGGAAACAGAAACACATATAAGGGTGACCAAGAAAAACTGCACATAAAATTTATATACAGTGTTTTTATGTAATATAGAAAGTTTGACCTTCCAACCGAAAAACTATTATTTCTAAAAATCAACAACAGAATATCTTAAATCTTATCCTTTCAATACATATATAAAAGTATAGCATACTTTTACACTGTTAAATTGTTTAGGGCATGGACTCTTTTAGAGTCCATACGACCTGTTGCATAGACTAGCCATATCCATAGTACATCACATTTGGCCCCAGATCTCCTCTGAGCTGTTTTTGTAGGATTTTTCAAAGTATCTGAAATAATCTGAGAAAGCTGATGGAGCCCATATGAATCTGCGGCCATGCATCATGTACTCTGAGAAGGAGGTTGGACTAGCTGACCTGAAGATAATTCCAGCATGGATTGTTCTATGATCTCATGATGCTATAACGTGTGTCAGGATGACCTTGGGATGTTTGAAAATACAAAGACTCGATAGGATGAAGGCAGACAAATTTATAGCATGTTTGGTATAGATTGCTTTTGGAAATGGTTGGTGGTGCGTCTTGTTCCATGAATTATGTTTTAGCATTGTCTTACACAGACTGATTAGCATCTCTGTTCCAGAGAGTGCTAATAATTAAGTACTAGGGCTGATCAAGGGTCAATGTCTGAGCTAGCATCTTTACTTTTTACTTAGCACAGTATGTCCAACACAGAGACTACTTTCTTATTTAGGAAAAAAAAAAAGGTAGCAATATAAATAATACTGTTCTTAGTGTAATATTCTTGGTGAATCGTACATTTTCCAATATCAAGAGAGGCAAGATAATCTAATGTTTTTTTCTGGCCTGTAATACTCTGAAACTATTACTTGAAAAATTTATATACAGAAAGTGCAAAGTAGCTAAAATTATGTTAATATATTACTTTATTCTCATATGACTTCAAATACACTATGCTGCTAGTTCTTTGATGACCACAAATTTTAGGTACTTCAAAGAAAAACAAGTCATTGTAAAATCATATTTGTCTTGTTCTTATTTTCATCATCGACTCTTAATTTTTTTTTTCTACCAGTGTCTGTCAAGAGATGGCACCTTCATCTGAAAGGAAGATGAGGTACAAGAGAAGATGCTGTTGAAAAATCTGACACAAACAATAGAAAGAAGACAGAAATGTTTAGCAGATGTTTTTGTTTATTATCTGTAACAAAATAGGAAGGAAAAGTTATCTATTTGAAGGACAAGTTTCTCAATTCTGAAAAAAGAACATAAACATTTTCAACACGATCATCTGACTTACAAGCAGGAGTCCTAAAAGAACTAGCTGAAGGAGATTCCTGAAATAAAATTTGTTATTTGTTATGGTATATTGGTAAATTTTAATTGGTAAACTGGTAAACTGGAAATACTTCCAGGGACTTATAATAAACAATATAATGTCCTTGTCTGAAGATCAGTAAATCAGGGAACACTGAACCTGTTTAAGTGGTATCAATACAGTGATTAAGATTTTGCTTAATTCATGATTTTATCAATAAAGTACTAAAGGTTTAAAAAATTCTTATTTGTGGTCATTATGAACAACATCTTTCATGGAGGAGAGGTTCTGTTGCATCAATCTGTTAGAGATCTGGTTGAGTAAACAAACCATTTTGATATTCTGTATTTTGTTTTCTCTACAGCTTTCAGATAATATCACATGACTTGTGTATTTAAAAATTTAAAAAGAACCCAAACTGTAGTATATATTTAGGAAATTACTCAGCATATAATAGATCAACATCATTTATCCAGCCGTTATATTGATTCCCGCTTCCACTTGTCAAGTGCAACTTTGACAGAACAGACTTTCTGTAAGGTGTACCAAGACAGTTTTAACAGTTCTAAACAGTTGGGATTTAGTTCAACCATGTGGAACGTTTGTGTCAACAGCCCATCAACATCAAATGTAAATTTTACCGATGACATATTGTCCTGGTTTTGCTGGGATCAGGTCATAGAATTAATTTTCTATTCAGGAAAGCTGCATTTCTGAAAGGATTGCAGTGCTCCATTTAGGGAAAACAAGTTGGTGAGACTTTTGTTTGTTTGTATGTTTTAGCTGGGATAGAGTTATTTTTCTTCATAGTAGCTAGCGAGACTTTGTTTCCAATTCATGCAGAGAACACCATGATAACACACCAGTATTTCAGTTGCAGCCAATAGATGTTTACATTAATTCAAGATCTGACTGGTTTTCAATTCCTCCAGCTTCTTCTTTACAAGAAATTAGATGGGGATGTAGCCAGAACAGATGACCCAGATGTGATCTGAGTTGACCAACAGAAAATATCCATTGTCATAAACATCACACTCATTATAAATTGGGGAGATTTTGCAGTACGCTCCTCTTTCCTTGATGGCTGTTGTCTCCGGAAGGTCATTCAGCTCATGAGGATTACCCTTCCCCTGTTGCTGACTGCCACATTTTCTTAGACACAAAGCCAGCAACAGCTGTATGAGCTAGGTATCACTTTGGATGCTTTATTGTTGTTGTTCCTATTTTTATTACAGTTCATTAGTGTTATATTATTTTAGTTTGGTTTATTTCAACTTTTCAACTGTTTTTATCTCAACTCATGAGTGCTCAAACCTTGTTTCTCCAATTCTCTTCCCCGGTGCCCTGGGGAGTGAGTGAGCTAAGTGTTTAGCCATGGTGTTTAGCTATGGTGTTTAGCTGCCTACAGGGTTAAACCACAACAGATACGGAAAGGTTTTAAATCTTTGTAAAACCATTGAAAGAAGAGTAGACAACTGTTTCAGAGAATTAACTAATATACACCCAGTTCAGTGAAACACAGCATAATTTACACAAGTAAATAGGAACTGGGGAGAAAAAAAAGTTGTGGATGAAATATATGCATAGAAGTCTTGACTAAGACATACAGTGCACAAAAGTAGAAAGCTTAAGTGAAAAATCTTGTTTTGTGATTAAGCAAAATTTCTTATCAGTGTGGGAAAACAGTTACTATGGGAGGATACTGATCTTATTTGCAGTCAGCAACCTTTCATGGAATTTATATCTCTTTGGGCAATACATGCTTTAATTTGGCTTGTTCATGGAGGTCCTTTCAGAGATCTGTCTAGTCAGGCTTTGAATATGTCAAGGATGAAGATCGCACAGAAACTCTCAGTTGCTGTTCAAATGTTTGAGCATTGTAATGATGAAAAAAACCCAAATCTCTATATAGTTTATTGTATCTTTCTTGAACAGATATAACCAGAATTGTACTCTGTATTTGAGATGAAAGCCCTTTAGTCTTGGATGATTAGTCTTGTGAAATCTGTGTTAAAAAAATACTTGCATGTCCTAGGAGTATGTTTGATTTTTTCACAGTTGGGTCATACTGAATTTAATACTCTTTCACTTATGAACTCCTATGACCAAGGGCCTTCTCTTCCAGCTTTTTTTAATTATTGTATTCCTATCTGAACTTGGAGAGGTTTGAAACTGGACTTCCAACTTTATTTTATACTATCGCTTTGCACTTTATAAATTTCATCCTGCTCCTATTACTTCTGCTCTCAAGGTCACTTAGTTCTTTCACTATGATGAAGCAATACTTTCCTGTCTTCCAAAGGACAGTTCCCACTTTTTGTTTCTATGCCAAGATCATAAATAAAAATATTAAACGTTACTCTTCCCAAAATTGATTTTTGAGAAATTTCAGTAGCAGCTTCCTTCTAGGCTAATGCTTCCTCTTCTGTTGAGCTCGCTGTCAGCTTCCTACTTTTATAGTTTCTGCACGAAACACTGTCACCTTGACCTTAAATAATAGCTTTAAATGTCCTTCCATGTCAAATTATTTTCTGTATTTAGCAGTAAATTTCTTTTGCTTATTAATTTTTAGTAAAAGCCATCTAGTGGGTCAAAATCTACCTCCAAGAAGATCGTATTGTATTGCCTCCTAATTTTTCTATGCAACATCAGTCATATTTCCTTCAAAATGATGAAGTTGGTGGCTTGCTCTCTTTGTGTTTCCTTAGCTTATTAAATAATGGAAAAGCTGTTTCTAAAAAAAAATCCACGGACTCAGTATGCAGATGTTTGATATATCTGAAGTAAAACTACTGATTCAGTGATGGCTTCCAGCCTAAATTCTGTGAAAGTGTAAAAAAAAATCCAAGAAGGATTTAGAAAGATGTTGAAGGCACAGTTAAACCTTCTTATGCAAAACAAAACAGGAGAAGAGCTTTTGTAACTCCTGCATTTATTTTATTTTACTTTTTTTTTTTAATTAACGGGTATCTGAGTGCACTTTAAAGAAAAAAAGTTGAAGAAAACTTCAAGAGAACACTGGGATTCTTTCTCAAATGTTCATTTGGTCTTGGCTTTCACTGTTTTCTAATCACCCCATATTCAGTTTCAGAGCAAATCTATACATCTTCCAAAGCTCAGCAAAATAAACCTGCCAAAATACAGTCACAAAGTATTTGAACAAAGACGAAATACCTTCCTGCTGCACTTTCTCTGTTTCAGAAAAGAGATTAATGTCAGTTGAACAGAATCACTGTTAGACGAGCGAGCAAAAGGACTGGGTTTCTTTTACATTCTCAAGACTGTTACTTTGTAAGGCTGACATGGTAACATTTTCCCCATTTCATTGTACATGCTGTTAACATTCCCTGCTGAATCTTCAAGATCAAGAGATACAAATGTAAAAGGAAAGGAAGCACTTTGTCTTGCCACATCTATGCCTCTGTTGCATATATTCAAGTATAGCAAAGTGATTAAGCAACAGAAAGTAAATCACTTAATTAAGTTTCCTTATATTCTGATAGTGAAATTTCCATGACCAGATTGTAAGTTTACAAAAAAAAAAAAAAAAGAAATCTTTAATCTTGGAAATGTGTGCTTAGCTTTAAACTGTTTAAGAGCCTCAGTGAAGTCAGCAGAGCTGCTCACAATACATTGGACTAAATATGTGTGTGTTTCTCTGTGAGTTTAGTTATAGGATGGAGTTAAAATGTCTTTGGTGTAGAATTCCTGTTCACTAAGTTGCCCTCTAAGTTCTATAACATAGCTTACGCTATTGTTACACCAAAGGTCCTACATACATTGCCAGTATCGCTTTAACTGCAAACCACATATTTTTCTCCAAAATACTTCAATTGGTGATTAAGATTGTGCTCATTTACTTTGTAAGTAATCCTAGTCCAAATCTATTTCTAGTTATTTAACTCATGCAAATAACTAGATAATGACATGAACAGCACAGTAGGCAGAAACTGTCATACATATGTGTATATATATATATATACACACATTTCAGGATATTGGGCCTTCGTTACAATGAAAGTGCATGAAGTGAAAATCCCACCAAGTCATAAACCTGATCGATATCCCAAGAACAGAAGAATACCAACTGACACACACACTGAAGTGATACAGTGGAGATTACACCAGGGAACTGAGATTTCCTTTCAAATTTGAAGAATTTGAAGGCATATTATCCCCATATCCTTCCCATATTATCCTTAAAACATACCCCCTAAAACACACATCTGCATCACCTATTTTCCACTCAGATCCTAATTATTCTTTGACCAAAGCACCTGCTGCCCACATCCCTTTCTTCTGAAGTAGTATGTTTTGCTTCACTTCTCACCAAAGGAAAGAGGGAGAGAGAGAGACAATTTCAAGGAGATAATGCATTTGACCTCTCTGTTAATATTCAAAATGCTGGTCAGGAAGGTTAGAAGCAAACATCAGCTTTCTTTCACACCTCTTAGCGCATTTCACAGATTAATAACATCATACTGGGAGCAGCCTAGACCCTGAGTAATGAATGTTAGCTGTAGTTCCTGTTGGCTGCTTCCAAGGATGCATTTATTTTTCTCATTATCTTACACACAATCTCCCAGCTATTGTCTGCTACCCCTGCTCACTCAGGAAACCTCAGAAAGTGCTAAAGATGTCAAGAAGCAATAAGCCTCATTTATTTTTATGGCCTTCATCAGCACTTTCTTTTTTGCTTAAAGGCCTATAATAGAATCCACTGATTAGAATCAGCACCATATCAGAATATAGATATGATAGCCCTTTTCTGAAGGTGAATGGGCTACTGAAGGACACTTTCTCCATTTGATACTTCTAAAGGATACTGAAGCTAAACAAAATTAATTGTGTCATTTCTTTTCTTTCTCCTTCTTGCTACTTTCCCAGACATTTGGAAATTGATTAACTAAAATGTTAAGGAAGATGATCATAAACAGTCCAACTAGTTAAAAGAAAATTATTCAACAGAAACAATACCACAAGGTAAGTAGTTGGATTTGATAGCTATTAATAAAATGTTACAAGTGAACAGAGAAACTCCCATTTGCTAAGTGCCATATTTACCACAAAACTAAACCAAGCAGTGAATAATTGACTTCTGTTAGACTTTTGTCACTTTAACCTCATCCAAGTAATAGTTACAGGTCAATGTACGATAAATAGGTTCTCTGTTCTCTTCCCTGACCAGTTTTGATCTGAGAAATATTCTATTTTCAAATCCCAGTTATATAAACCTCATATAAACATTTAAAAAAGAATTAGTTTCTCCTCCATGCACTTGTGCACTCCAGACAATCATAACAAGTGTAGGTTAACAGACTTCTAGCCCAGTTTTAGTCAACATTTTCAGTTTATTACAAACTTAACAATAACTTGCATTAAAAGTATTAGCTCAAGAAAAAGGACAGAAGTGCACAGGAAAAGATGTGAGGGATGCTTACAGTGCAACCACTATTCTTTACAAAATTAGTGAATTCTTACACCCATATTCAATTTAAAATTATTGGTTTACATCTATAAAGAAAATTCACCCAAAGACTCCTTCAGTCATAGATTGCAATATCCGCATGAGCTGTTTATATGGAACAGGCAATGTACTTTCAGAATACTCTTCTTATTCTGCTTTAACTTTCTTTGAGAGGCAGGACCTCTGGGTCACGTTGTTTCCAAGATGTTCTAAGTAAATCTGTGATGTGCAGATTTACTGGCAGCATAGGAAAGTTACTATTTTTGAGTATTGTCTCACTTCAGAAAAAGTAAGGTTCAGACTAGTATTATTTTATTATTTTAAGAATAAGGTTTCTCTTTTTCAAAGAAAGAAGGCACTCTAGATGTGAAAAATTGAAATCTTCCATGCTAGGACTGCCCATGTAGAGATGCACAAAAACTATTCTTTCTCACTGAAACTGATAATCTAGTGGGCTATTTAAGTATGCCACTTGCTTCTCATATATATATACAGGACTGCAGAAGTTGCTGCAGAAGAATAATGAAACAGCAATCTTATGTGACATGAACAGACTTACTATGCGTTCACAGAGATTGCTTCTCATTAAGACCAAGATTCAGAAGTTATACAGAAATAACATTCACAAGAGAGAAAACTCACATACATGCAGCCTAAATCCATCACACTGTGAAGAATAGAAGAAAAATGTGTTATTGTACTTGGATCACCTAGTGTAAGTTTTCATTCAAACAGAGCTAACCATCTATGGAAAGAAAGAAAAAAAGTTACTCTTGGTGTCTAGGATTGTTTTTAAAAACCAAGTTTTGCTTTATTAATATTCAGCTCTAACTAGATTGAGCTTTCATAATTTCTTGTGTTCATTATAGATAACCAGCTTTGCCCTTTCTAGACGTGACTTGGGCTATGTGTGCCTAATTACATGTAAAAAGTTAGTAAAATAGTATGTAAGAAGTTACTAAAACTGTGCTGAGCTGAACCAAACAGTAAAAATAATGTAGAATCGGTAAATGCAATCACTCTGCATGAAAGATGTAAGAGGAAGCTGTACTCAGCATGATAGCACAGGGGGACCATTTCTCTCTAAACCTTGTTTATCCTCCACGACAGCTTTCACAAAGGGATACGGAGTATTTACAACCACCTAATGGAAGTGGTCAAGCATACATGATTTCCTGGTTACCAGGAAGGGACCCATAAAGAGGTCTGTCCTCATCTCCCAGGCAAACCAGCAAATCATGTTTAGACGCCTCCACTGTCAGATGCACATGTATAAATGCAAATCTACATGCATGAACACATGTGCATAGACAGCGCTACTGTGCCATGAAAATGATGAAGAAATACAGCCCATTGCTGTAGCAAGATAGGTATTCAGAAGTCATTTCAGTGAGACCTGGACAGGCTGGAGAGTCAGGTGGGGAAAAATTTAATGAAATTCAACAAGGGCAATTGTAAGGTCTTGCATCTGGGGAAGAACAACCCCTTGTACCAGTATAGGCTGGGGACTGACCTGCTGCGGAGTAGCACAGCAGAAAGTGACCTGAGGGTGTTGGTGGACA
>NW_010191822.1:0-1348 GCF_000695765.1 Mesitornis unicolor | reverse complement strand
AGAGGAGCCAGGACAAAGGAGTTGCCCTATCGGCTTCATGGTACAGTCATTTTTCAGGGTCAGGAGAAGCCATGAGCACACTAACCTGGCTTTCTGCAGGGCACAGGCCATGCTGTTCACCCCACTGCCATTTTAGAGAGCCCTCAGTTTGAGTGAGCTTGACCATTTCCATTTCAGAGATGGCTCCTACCAGCACACACGAAAGTTTGAGGCGACTGTGGACGAGATAGTGAAACACAAAACGGCATAGCAAAAACATTTGTTTGGCTACAGAAGACCTTCGCATGGAAGGAAAAAACCCAGCAACAGCTTCCAATCCTAGCCCCTTTCTGGTGTGAGTTAGAGTCAAATGCTTGCCATATTGAATCCAGGCTCTGGGCAGCTCCAGAGAAAGCCTGGTGGCAAACATTGGCTTCCCATGGAAGCAAAGAAGCCTAGAACCAAAAGCTTTGTGAGTCTACTAATTGGCTTAATAGAGAAGACAAGAGCCAGCAACAGTCTTCTGTCCTAATATCTTTGATATGGGAGAAGAGCTTGACCTTTTCCATTTGAGAGACAGCTCTTAGCAGTACACACGAAAGTTGGAGGTGAATGTGGACAAAATCGCCAAACACAGAGCAGCACAGTCCAAAGCTTTGTTTGGCTACAGAAGCACTTTGATTGGAAGCAGAAATCGAGCAACAGTTTTCAGTCCTAAACCCTGTCTGGTGTCAGCTATTGTATATTAGCAATATATGTAGCAAAATCTCCTATATACAACGGAAAAGCCAGAAAAGTTTTTCAAGGTGTTAAAGTCGAAAAGCAGCAGATATCTCAAGAAACTCTTAAACTGGCACAAAATGACTCTTAAATTGCCACAAAATGATCGAAAAGTGAGAATAACAGGCAGAAACGCCTGAAATAACTGAAAGAGTGCCAAAAAAGGAGAAAAACAGACAACTCAGCAGTTATGCCTACAATCTCCTAAATTGCCAATATATGTAGCAAAAGAACCAATACCAGCCAGAAAAGCCAAATAAGCTTTAAAAGTTTCTTTTCTAGGTTGCTAAAGTCGAAAAGCAGCAGATCTGTCAGGAAAAACTCTTAAATTGCCACACAATGACAGAAAAGTGAGAATGACAGGCAGAAAAGTTTGAAAAGCTGAAAAAAGTTCAAAAAAAGGAGAAAAACAGAAAACTCAGCAGTTATGTCTACGAACTCCTAAATTGCCAATATATGTAGCAAAAGCACCAATATAAGCCGGAAATGCCAAAAAAGCTGAAAAAGATGCTTTATGAAGGTGCTAGAGCCGAAAAGCAGCAGATATGTGAAGAAACACTTAAATTGACACAAAATGATAGAAAAGTGA
>NW_010191821.1:5608-32561 GCF_000695765.1 Mesitornis unicolor | reverse complement strand
TATATATGTGTGTATATATATATATATGTAATATATAATTCTTTCATTTACTACTTTCTGGCTCTGCCAGAGCTGTACTGAGCATCTGAAGAGCTGAAATACAGCAATGCTACCCACTAACATTTCCTCTTCCCTGTAGTCTGCTCTCAGAAGGACCAAGTCAAATATCTCCTCACTCTGAGAGCAATCATTCACCTGCTTCTGTGGCTTATTTTGAGTGAAAGAGGAAAATTATCCGTAAGGAAAGAACAAAGATTAGGTCTACGTTCTACAGCTTTCTGACAATTCTTCAGCTATCCAGCCAGAGTGAATTTTGGTCTCATGGATCATGTATTGGTGAGGGCCCAAATAGGTTTTACCAAGAGACAAGAGGAAAGGGAGTTGATAGCCAAGAGCTCAGGGTGAGTGATGGGAGAAGGAGAAAATGAAGTTTTAGAGTAATTCCCTCCAAGCAGTGGAGAGCTGAAAACACTCCAGAGGAACAGGCAGTAATGGGTACTTAACCACCTCTGCACAACCCAAGAGGTTAGTGGAGATGGGTGAAGCTTCAGCCCATCTCTTGTAGTGGAAAAGTGAGAAGAGACCCTAGAAGACAGATAGAAGAGCAGAAATGAAGGATGATAGAAGAAGTTAAAGATGGAAGGGGAATAGAGTAGAGAAGAGGGTTTTAGTACAATTCAGCTCTTCATGATGGATAACTAATTAGTGTAACTGGAAGCTGAAGAGGATCCAAGAGAAAGGGATGGGAAAAGTTTAGCAAAGAGGCAATCAGAGCTGAGCTGTGCATGGCAGAAGGAGACATGAGTACTCTGAATAGGTGACATGCTAGCTGCCTGCAAATACATAATGCATGTAAACAGGGAGGACATCACCCTCATGAAGGGTGACAAACAGAGGTATATAGTAACCAAGGATACAGAATGAAACTGAAATGGGGGGAAAAAGAGACTGAAAAAGTACAAAAGAACTTTCCGAGTTATGGCCTGTCCAGACTACACAACATTCCTTCATAAGCAAAGACATTTGAAGGCTGATGCAACATGATATTAAACATAATTTTGGCAAATATAAGGAAGGAGTCATATAACACTTGGGAGAGTCAATTTTCTCCCAAGCTATTGATCACGGCTGTTCTGTCGCATTGCAGAGACAAGTTAGTTCAGCAGATTTCCTCCTCCTGTCCATTTCTAGCAGTCATTGCATCAAGGATAGATTTTCCAGTTCATAAGCAATATTCTTCATAAAGAAACATTCAGGAAGGTGACTACAGAAGATTCCTCTCTACTGTTTCTGACTTTCCCAGAAAATGGAGTGGCTTCAGAGGGGAGTCCAAGGTCCCAGAGACAGGATTGGAGAAGAAGAAAAACCCATTTTCAGGCAGGAAGCCCATCAAGGAGAAGAAGGTGTGGGACAGGAAACTGGGCAGGAGGCATGGGGTGGGGAGAACAGAATGAGTATAAGCACAGCTAAACCAGGAATTTGGAAGACAAATGAGGAAGAAATGTTCAGGATTAAATCAGAAGCAGAAACTGAGTGCAACATTACAGGGCAGAAGTAAAGGACAAGAAGGCTGAGCACTGCTTTACGCTACGTTTCCTTATTTAAGGTGACAGAACACAGCCTTTATCATGTTTTTGGAGGACACCAAATGGAGCAGTGGCTGATATGTTGAGGGCAGAGCTGCTATTCAGAGGGACCTTCCACACCAGAGCAATGATGTGACAGAAACTTCATGATGTTCAACGAAGACCTGCACCTTGGACAGAACAAGCTTGTGCAACACTCCAGCCTAGGGGCAGGATGACTGGAAAGTAGCTTTGCAGAAGAGAATCTGAGGCTTATCTATGAATCAACATCATGCCCTAGTGACAACAAAATCCAGCTACATAGTAAGCTCTACTTGCAGAAGCTTAGTTAGAAAGACAAGAGATGCTGTTGCTCCCTTCTATTTGGTACATCTAACACCACATTTGGATACTGTGTCCAGCTGTGGACCTCCCAGGGCAGCAGAGAGGCTGACAAATGGAGCGAGTCCAGCAGAGGCCACCAAGATGGTCAGGGAGCTGGATGATACGGTGACCGATAAAGAGATGGAGGGAACAAGGCTTGTTCAGCCTGGAGAAGAGAAAGTCCTGGTGGAAAATGATTTATCAGTACTGAGGAGCAGTTACAAAGAAGACAGCATCAGCTTCTCCCACTAGTATTCAGTTGAAGGACAAGAGACAACCACTGAGAGCTGCAAGTTCAGATTGAACATAAGGAAAAAATTCTTCAGAATGAGAGAGGTCAAACTCTGGAAATTCCTTGGAACATTTCAAAACTCATTAGGGCAAGGCCCGGAGCAACCATTTCTGACATTGAAGTTGGCCCTGCTTTGATCAGGGAGCTGGACTGGAGCTCACCAGAGGCCACTTCCAACCTGAATTATTCTCTGAATCTTTGCAAAAGAAGAATAATGGTTCACACACTTTGGTGAGGAATAGAACAATAGAGAAACTTTCGAGCAACAGAACCTGTTAGTGGTATCTGCTCCCTGCACTGAAGCTGTGTAAGGAATTTGGCACTAGAGGTGTCCAGAGAGATGGCAAAAGTGGCTGATGAAGTCGGGTGTGGGCAGAGTTAGTCAGATCATGGAAGTCTGAGTTCACATAATTTTTCCTTGTTTGTTTGGGTTTTTTCCTCTTTTTTTTTCATTTTTGTAGATCAAAATTGAAATAAGTATTTTCAAAATTTTCCATGAAAATTCTGAAAAATGTGAAGTTTGGAAACATTTGCTTTGTAAGGCCAGAGCTTCAGTTTGAATTCAGTTATTCCTACTGCAACAAGCACATTCCTGTACAATAGAAAGAAAATAATCATTGCAACATTCAGTTTGCTTTTATTATCTTTGTTCTAGAGAAGATGAGGAAATGTTTCGATCAACTAATGCTAAGCAACGTCCTCCCCAACTATCTCTAAAACAAAACAAAGCAAAACAAAATGAGATAAAATAAAAATAAAATATTAGGCTGTTGAAACTCTTTTCATGATTTAACACATCAAGTAGTGCTGGGACACAGAAAGAATACAAAATTAAATAATGACAATAACCTTTTGAAATTCCAGAAGAGACTTACGAGGTAAGATTTTAGTCAAAATACATTTTTTATTGTAAAGCCTCCTTCCATCATGAGTACTTACACGATAATTGGTGCTTTTTTATAATATTTACAAGTGTTATGGCTCCACTGCCTTTCACTTTAAAATGTTGTAACAAAATTCCTGGCAAGAGTCGTAGATTGAAGAGGTTCAAAATCCCAGCTTCATTAATTGTTGCTTACTCTTGGAAAAAGCTCTTTGTAACAGACCTTAGCATATGTTTCTTGCCTTGCATATGTGATTCAGGACCTCTAATCTGTCCCTCATGCTTCACCACAGACATCAGGCGAGTTATGTTGCTGAACTGGTCCCATCACGCCTAAATCGAGTTCCTTTCCTGTTTGAGAAGTCTTATGCCCAGTGAAGGTCCAGAAGAGGATTTGGGTACTTCAATGACCACTCTAGGAATTTAAGTCCAAAAATCTGACTCTTTACAGTCCTTGTTCAGATGCTGCTTCTTCCATCTTGTGCCTAAAGTCTGTAGAGGGCTGTGTTTGATGTTGAAATTCCCTGTGCATTTAACAGTCTGCTCCTTGGCACGTTCATAAATGCTGCAGACAGCACAAAACCTTTCGTACCTGTGTGAGCCCCAACATGGCTCTTATATTAAGCATCCTCCTGCCAAGTCTCCTAAGCAGGTAGAATCGTCATGATTCTATGATTCTATGATATTGTTGAAGCATCACTGGTAGATAAAGCTCTGTACAAAGTGTAACTGGAAATAAAGTGGCCGCGATAACTCCATGTTAAACTGCCAGTTCAATTTTCTTCCCTACCCAGATGGGTTTTTTCTGCTCCTCAAGCAGTGCCCTACTTGCCAGTCCAAGGGCAGTGCTAGGTGGACTCTACCAATTTATCCTCACTTTGTCTCAATTTATGGATAGTTGTGGCCCTGAAGCAATCTTAAGTAATTACTTAATACTTAAGTAATCTCTGGAGGAAGGAGCTGTACCCTCAGCACAATGAATTGGCCACTGGGAAAGCAGAGGGCAGAGGAGAAGAACCTGGATGAGACACTTGGGAAGTAACATGCTCCCATATTGATGAAAGCAATTCCCTTCCTGCAGAGGAGAAAATGGAGCCATGGCGTGCCATACTCTACACAGTGCTCTAAATACTATGCTATAGGAGAAAAGAGAAAGAAAAGTCACCACAATGTCCAGTCACTGTGTTTCATGAGGAAGGTCTAGGGATGTGAACCACCAGCAGCCAGCGCTGCCTCCCTTCATAGCCTGGATTGAGGCATTTAAGGCGCAGCAGGACATTAAAATGTAGGTGCCATCATGAAGCATTATGACATCTGAGACACTAGTTAGTGGGCATCCAGTTAAACCCACTGTTGGACAAGAAGTCAGAATTAGTTTGTAAAGCAGGCACTCTGAGTCCTTTGCTTTAACTGGTGGATCATATGTTAGATCTGCTCTCAGAAGTTTAATGTCAGTTTGCCCTGTTAAACAGTAATCAAAACCAGAAATCAAGAACAGCTTTCAGAAGGTTTTGCACAACTCTGACTGTGCACATCCAATGTCATGTTATCTGGTTTTCTTCTTTTCCCATGGTTTAATTGCTTTTCCAGCCTTCTGCTTCCTTAGACCGCTCATGAGGAGGCTTTCAAGTAAATGCAATAACAGTGCAATGATATCACGTGTTTGTGCATTACAGAATGTGTCACTTCACTCGGTTTGCATCATGCACTTCCTACCACTCTTCAGTAGACCTCTGGACTCACCCACACGAAGTATTCTCAGATGTCTCCTAGCAGAGTACCTGAGTGCTGCACGGTTAAATAAACCTCTTACTGCGGTCTTTGGAACAATGCTTCTTATTCCACAACTCGCCTCTTGTAACTTTGGTCTTGTGCAAGAGTTGTTATGGGAATAAATCCTTATCTCAAAGAAAGATCTTGCTTTATTTGGATCAAATAAAGTGAGTAGATCACCATAACTTTCCTCCCGTAACAGTAATAATGATGATAATAATAGTAATAACAAAGCTATATTCCATTAATAAAGGCCTAAAAGACATAGCTAAGACATAGCTAAACTTTGCATACAAATATCCAAAACTCCCTTACTTTTCCACTGTACTGTTTCAGATACCCCCACAAATTTGAAATAAAGACACAACAAACTATCTGCATTGGGAAGGTGTGACAATCATTTTTCTGGTTAAATCAGTGCAGTGTTTGAAGCCTTCTCAGCTGTAAATGAATGAGGTCAAGTTACAATCTGTTCACCAGCCAAGTCCTCACAACTCTTTATGCCTCTTCTCCCTGTTTGTGTAGTAGTTTAAGCCATCTTCATGTTTTATTTGACAAATTGGACATGCTCAGATTATGTCTAGTACCATTTACATCCTGACTAGGGATAATTTATTAGGTCATGAGAGCCAACTCCATGGCAGTTGCTCCTATCCCCCTTCTGTCTTGCTTTGCAGAGCTCTCAAATGCACTCCTCAAAATCCCTGGTACTTTCTCTCTCAAGAGCGAGGTTACAAAACCTGGCAAAGTTTTCCAGCCAGACACTGTGAGAGAGTTCAGAGGGGATGCAGCAGCAACTGGGAAAGGTGTGAAAAATGGGACCTTTGCAGAAAGGTTATGAGAATTGGTGCACAGTGGAAGGGGGACAATTAAAGCACATAAACAGAAAGGGATGTTTTAAACATTCTGAACCAGCAGGGAAGAAGGAAGACACACATAGAAAACATAAGTCAAATGTTGGGTGGATTTCTAGTCTCAGTGCTGGCATAGATGTAAATGGATGTTGGGGTCAATGCTGAACAGGGGAGGGGCCAGGAGAGATTGCCTCCTGGAAGAGGCTTTATGCATGGGAAACAGAGCAGATGCTTTCCCATCAGTTTAGACTTAAAAATGTTGGAATGTGAATTATTCAGGACTTCTGAGACAACTCTAATTATCTTGAAGGTTTTTCATATTGGCCTGAGTTGCCTGAATCCTTCTTGTCCTATGAATGGAAAATGTGCTTGTTCCTCAAAGGACAATTCAACTGGCATATCCAAGCCTCTGCTTGGGAGCAGCCCTTTGGTGGGATACTTTCATTCACACCGGTGACGATGCTGCTTCTGTCGGCACTCACTTTTTGCTCTACAGATGGTACCAACAACACATATGGGACTAGCAATGACATTAATTAGGTCATGCTCAGCACATTTGATGGATTCAACAACTTTTTGGACTGTGCTCTGAGGACAGCCTGGGTGAAAGCCAGTGACACCATCAAAAGTGAGGTTTTGTAAAGAGTATTCATTCTTTTAGTAGATTTATTGCTTTTTCTTCCCCAGCTGTTCTGTGTACTCCATTCTGACCACTGCCTTCCTCTCCCTCTGTTTTTGCTGGATTCTTCTCATCTGTTTCAAGCTGTCTGTCCCAAACAGGACATAAACTCAATGAAGTTTGATCCTAAGCTGAACTTTTGAACTGTATTATATTTTGAATGGACTGGAGATTAGGTCAAGGGAATTTATGTGCCCATATTTCATAGAAAAATGAGGCCTCTCTTCCTTGTTTATTATTCCTAAAGCTTTTAAATTTTTAGAAATCACATTGATTAGGAAAAAAAACCTGCTCTAATTGCAACAGTCATTTCAATGCACTATAATATTATAATACCAGCCAAGTCTGTGCACTGAAGGATGCAGGCAAGCATGAATTATGGGCTGGCACTGTGTCAAAAATGCAGTTATTGTTCTCAAAAACAGGATGCAGACCAAGGGGAAACGGTGTCTAGTCTTGACTGTTCATAGTATAGACATAAAAAACCCATAGTCCTACTGAAAAGGTAGAAGGTCAAATCTTTCTTTCATTCTCCTGATTCTGTTGATTTCCACCACGTAGGAGTCTGGATCACCAAGTATAGCTGAAAGTATTCATTCCATCCATCATCTCGTGAAGTGTGTTATCCATAGCACAGGTGGAAGACTTCTAAGCAGCAACTGATACCTTATAAACTTGGTAAGTTCCTTTTAAGGCACATTTTTAATCTGAACCTACATAAAATTAACTTAAAAACCAGTGTACTCCTTGGACTTAGGTGGAGAAAGAAGAACAATTTTCTGCATTTCTCAAGTGAGCACTAGTCCACAACAACAGCCACACTAAGAGCCCTGCAGGGATCAGGACTGCCTTGTGTTAGGTGTGTGTCAAAACATGCCTGAAGAGCTTACAGTCAAACTCAACAAAAGCTTGGAGAGGAGTACAACCTGGCTCCTTCCATAGATGGGGAGGACCTGTTTAAGTGTCTCCAAGCACACAAAGAAACTATGCAAGTCTGGAGTATCCTAATCCAGTAGATACCTGCTTGACTATAGTTCTCACCCTGCAGTGTGTGTCAGTAGCTCATACCCTCTTTTGCAGCAAAATGCATTTTGCATTGGCCAAGGGTGAAAATGTGCACAAGACAGAGGCTTTGCACTAGTCCCATGGCATCTACAACTTTGCTGGCCAGATGGCTGCCCTCCTTCCTCTCTCTGTTTGGAAAAATCCATGCGTGACTCCCAGAGGGGAGCTGGACCCCTAGGATGTTGTGAGAGAGAGCACCTTTCTGTTGTTTAGCAATATTCAGATAACATTTAAGAGCAGTTCCTCATCATAACGAAGGGAAGGAGAGGGATGGAGCAGAGAAAACAATCCCAGGGGTCTTGGCAACAGGCTTGCTGCCTCTCCAGAATGCTCTTGGATACAAAAGTAGGGAATAAATCAAGCTTTCCCCAGACCACGGGCTACTTGGTGCTACCTTCATGCAGTAACATGTGCCACAAATGATGTCTTTATAACTCAACACTATGTCAGGCTACAAGTACATTCCTTCATTAAGGAAACAGCCCCCTGAGGAAAGTTGCTCCAAACAAGTCCTGTGCCAGGGAAAATGCTTCTGGGTAAAGGCATTGGTCAACCCTCCCCAGCAGCTCTGTCTTTCTCATTGACCTCCCCAAGGGTACGTCTCCATGGACGGGTGCAGGCAGATGTAGATTTGTTCCACTCAAGCTGGTCGGCCACAAGCCAGCTCTGGCTGGGATCTGCATGGCTTCCTGAGCTCACAGGGTCTACCAGGGAGCTTTCATGGGCACACAGCCACCAGAGAGGGTCAGCTCATGCCCTACCAAATGTCTTTCTACATCAACAAGCCCAGAGTGAAGTCAAAGGCTGAAGAGTCAGAAGGTGACATAACTGTCCTGTAGCGCTCCCCACTATTAAATTAGGAAAACTCCTAATTAATCTGGAACTAGCCAATCTCTCGGCCCACTTCAGTTGGCAGTGATGACTCAGTAGCCAGATAGATCACTCTGATGTTTACTGTTGCTTTTACCCAACACAGAGAAAGCTATTTTAGAATAGGACAATGGGAATAGGACAAAGTGGCAATGGGAGCAAGCTGGAGCACAGGAGGTGCAACCTGAACATAAGGAAAAAGTTTTTTACTATAAGGGTGACAGAGCACTGGACCAGGCTGCCCAGAGAGGTTGTGGAGTTTCCTTCTCTGGAGACATCCAAAACCCGCCTGGACGCATTCCTTTGTGACCTGGTCTGGGTGATCCTGCTCTGGCAGGGGTTGGACTGGATTATCTTTCAAGGTCCCTTCCAACTCCTAACATTCTGTGATTAGAAAGGGCTAGCATGGCTTACCATGCCTGATCTGGGTAGTGGTCCAAGGAGTACAGCTAACATCACAAATCCAAGGTGGCTGGTCCGATAGGCAGTTGAGATGTGAGGGATGAGTCTTTGCTATGTATCATGTACGATTAGTCAACACAAGCAGTCCCTTTTCCCTCTAGGGTCCTGGAGAAAGCTGTGGCTCTTGCAGGATAGCAATGCTGCAGAGAAGAATTAGGTTTGGTGCCTGTGGTGGAAGAGGCAAGCAATGATGGAGCCAGTTTTGCAGTCAATTCACATAAATCATTGAATGTCCTGTCTAAGGACTGCATTGGGTGCGGTCCATTCCTTCCCAGTGAGGAAGACTGACCCAGACCTCGTCACGCTTTTCATCATTTCTGCAGTATTATAGCTATCCTACAGCAAACCGAAGAAGTAGATGGGACAGGGCTGAGGCTCAGGCACTCCCTGGGTGCAGGCCACAGCCCTTTGCTCACTATGTCCTGAAGAGGAGTGAAATAGTCTGGAAGGGGTGCAGAGAGGCTGTACAACAGCCCAGGGGAGAGATTTTTGGCTGATTCAGCAACGTTACTCATGCAGGCTCTTTGGCTGCCCGCTCCTGACTGGGGCTGTTTAAGAGATAAGTAGTTCTATGATTATCAGCTGCAGAAGTGATAGCTGATTATACGAGCCAAATATGATCTTTCTCTCACAGTGGAAGGATTCTCCCTATCGGGGAGGCTTGGAAAATAGCCAAAGGGGCATGAGAAATCAACTGGGGTCCAGGCAGAGGTCATGCATGGTAGCACACACTCTTCCGGGAGTACTTTTGAGTCTTCAGCCTCCACTTGCAAAGCACCAGGTAGCACGAGGACAACCCAATCAGTCTGGAGTGTGTGTGGATATAGGGTGCAGAAGTGAAGTTTTCATTGTTTTATTTCTGTTGTCATCATTTTTTATCTCCTCAGTTACTGACAGTGACTTCAAGGCAAAACATACAGCCTTCCTTCTGGCATAGCTTCCCTCTGGCTGTGTCCTTGCTCACCATTCAGGTGATTCTCGCTTGCTACAGAGCTAATGGGATCTCTGTTCAATTTTCCCATAAATTCTGGTTTGAACCACAGTTCACATGAATTGTATTGCCGGAAGGGCAGAGGTCTGGAGGAGAACAAGTAGCTGTCATCACTAGGTAATAATGTAAATCACAGCCAATTAATCATTACTCTTCACTGATTTACAGCATTTAAATTAAATCATCAGTGTCTGAATAGCTAAACACCTTTCATTTAAGGTTGCCTGAAACACCGCACTCCTGTGAAATCACTGGACTCTTGTAAAATATTGAAACTGAGTCCTGGAGGAGTTAATTGAGTGTAGAAGTGTAGGTGGAAACCGAATGTAGAAGCTGTGACTCACAGTCACTTGCTCGTATCCTTGTATTGTTTGCATTGCTTGTACTGTTTGCAGAGCTCCGATTTCTGAAAACTGGCAGCTTTAGCCAGCCCAGCAGAAATAAACAGCAATCTACAATTAACATCAGAGAAATAAATACCCTAAAGACTAACCAATACATATAAATAACAGTTACCCCGCATCCTGAGTACCAAAGGTTGTGCATGTTGAAGAGGCTGCTCTTCGCAGTAAGGTTAATTGATGGCATAACCAAAAAAGGGCCACTTGGGGTTTTGGTTGCCTATCCAGAGGGCAGCGAAACTCCAGCCAGGGCATGGCTGCCAAGTCAGATGGGAAATCTGAGAACCCGTTAAGGAAGCTAAAGGACCATGAGGGGAACTACAAATTAAAAGCAGACAATAGGACACTGCTCATGCAGAAGGAAAAAAAACGATGCTTGTACATATGCACTGTTTACTAAAGATCTCTTAAGCCACTTATGCTGCTATGGCATGGAAATATATGACAAGCTATTATGGGGTCCAGGGAATACAGACAGATATTCTTAGCTTGTTCAACCTGAGATGGAAAAATCCAGCTTTGGAAGATTTTCAGCCTGAACTCCAGATGCAGAAGGAAGTTTCCAGTGGGACAACTGTAGTTATTATTTCAAATATTGTTCAAAGTTTTTAAACAAGACGTCATATACATTTGCATTGCACATGGCTTTCATTGAGTAACTTCCTTATGGGTAAAATATTATCAGTTTATGAGAGGTTACCATGGAAATGAGGACAAATAACAATCTCAGTCTCAGGCCTACTGAACTTGCTCAACCTAATGTACCAACATGATCCCAGAACCAAATATGTGGTTCCATCTTATCTCTTTCAGCAAAATCAAGAGAAGTTTCACTGTGCATTATCCTACTTGGCTGGGACAAAAGGCAGTGGAGTGGAGTTTTGATCACACACCCTTGCAGACTCAAGAGGCCTCACTGCACAGGCATATGGTTCTAACAAGGCTGAGGAGATCTTGATCCTTTTTTTCCAGAAAAATAAATCAGGCTGACTTGGAATTATTACTGCCCATGAGTTGTATGTCCTGCAGGATTTCAACATGAAAATTTGCATAAGTAACCCATAGAAAGCCAGCTTGAAGCTGCTGACATCACTGATGAATGAAGGTGAGATATCTGACAGCTCCTCTGATGCCATCAATGGAGGTGCTGCCATGGGGTAGGTCCAGCAGTCCAGATCCCGTGCCAAGAGAGGGCACAGAAAGGGAGATGTAGCATCTCAAAGCTCATCTCCTACCTCCCAAGCACGTCCCAGACTGCTGTGCTACCAGGCAGTATGGAAAGGAGAAGGTGTCTTTTGGAGGAGAGCTCTCTGAAGGGGAAACAGGCTCCCCTGCCCCAGATAATATTTTTAAAAACTAATGCAAAATTTGATGATGTACTCTAATTCCAAAGCCACCTAACCTATCAACCTCTTAACCATAGTTATCTGATTGTGAAGAGGTTGTGTTGCTGCTAGGGTCTTCCATCCAGCTCAGCACAGTGCATGGCACTTACCCCTGAGGACATCCCCAAAACTTAGGAGTAGGGCTCCCTTCACTAGAAGAGACTTAAAGAGATTTGAATCCTTGATCTCTATTCCAGGGGTACTGAGCTCTTCCAAATCTTCCATTTCATACAAGATGTGTAAACCTAGCCTTGGTTTCTGCTGATTTTTGGTCCAAATACCTCAGATTGTATAGCTCGACCCAATTGTTTTATTTAACCACCCCAATAGAAAACGGTTTCAATCTTTAATTTCAAGTTGATCCAACCTATCTGTTCAGTTTCTTGTTTGATAACTGAACCAGCAAAATTATGATGGGTTTAATCTTCACCAGTCTTAACTCTATCAGCTCTATTCTACACAGAAACAGTCACCCTTCAGAGTGGTACATGCAGCCTTAGTTGGGCCCATGAACTGTTCATTTTCTAGTAAGCTGCCACTTCTGTCTTTTCTTTTCTGAAAAAAGTCACTGTAAATTTATAGCTGAAAGCAATTCTGCAGTAGTCTTGTTGAAATACAAAGCAGATGCCTTCAAGAAGTAGAAACAGAGCAGAGCTGACTGATGCCTCTGCGCCACAGACAGCTTTGATCCGTGTTTCAAAGGTTGAACTGAGAGTGGATCTGCACTTCCAAGCTTAGGTTGTTCTTGTTTCTTGAAGGAGTTATCCAAAACATGGTATTCGACATTTGTTTTCTTATAAACAATGTGAAAAAACCTACTCAGTGTTCCCTATAATCTATTCCCTGTATTTGGCCTAATGTCTGTGTTTAGAAATGTTTGCTACCAGTTTTGACCCCTAACAGATATGTCTTCAATAGTTTGCTGGATGACTTCAGATTGATTATGTTCTAGTTTGGGGATTCCAGCCTCAAGATGTGCCATTTTACACTTGAAATATTTCATTTAGTTCTATAGCATTACTTGAGATTGGAAGGAGAGCTGCGACCCATGTAAGCCCAGATAAAATTTAACTACAACTGGTTGAGCACACCAAAAGCACTAAGAGTCAGTCTTAAAAGGATCCAGTATAAGTCATTGCATCATTGCTATTGGAAAATGTGCAGTTTAGGTCTCAGAGTTTCCAGAGCATGTATACGGTGTTCTGACACCAAGAGAGCACAAAAGTGTTTGGGCTTTGACAAAAAATGGGAAACTATCAGAAAAAAGATCAGAAAAAAGTTATTGGGAAAATTAGTCTGCTTCTCAAAATTATACTTCCCATTACAGCAATGTGCTGCCTACTTCATGATGTGTTGAGCTGGGAAAAACATCAAAAAGGAAAAAAACTTCATAGATGATTAATGAGTGCAATAACAGCAAAAGTAATGATCCGCTGACACTGGTAATTAGAAACATCACCAAGCGTAATAAAATGAACACCATCAAAGGAATCTTATATTGGAAAAATATGCAGATTATAAAGGGAGACTGCTAATGATATATAGAAATTGCATAATAATGTAATGATTAACAGTCATCTGAAATCCTGTCTTAGACACGTAAGTACTTCCCTTATTTATGTAATGGTTGTCCTCTTATTCCTTTCCACAATATTTACTTTCCTACTTTCTCATGCACTTTGCAAAGTTAGTGACATAACTTTGAGGTTTTGGACTGTATGCCACATTTCTACACACCTCTGTTTTTGAAAAATGTTGTAAAAAAGGGATGCGGTTTGTAAAAAAGGGATGCGGTTTGACCTGGGAGCTCTGAAATAATCAGAATGGGCCATTTACATCACTGACACTGAGAAAACAATCACAACAGTTTATAGGAAGAGTCTTTCACCATTTCGTTTATGTAGAAAATTGCTTTTTGTTGGGCTTTATCTTCCAATTCCCTTTTGTTTTACCAGAACTCAGAAATGCTTTTTGAATGTGGAGAATTCAATCTACCGAGGTAGTCCCTTTAAATGCCCATTAAAGTTTGTTATATGACAGTAGCAGCACTTACAAGCATCTAGAAAATATTCTGGTGTCACCTGCAAATGATGGGAACACTCTTCTTATTGCCATCAGAGTGGAGTGCTGAGTTTTTAAGATGTCCTTTACCCATCAGGCCCTGATGGAAGCACAATAACAGCAGGTGGGAGAGAAGACTGATGGTCTTCTGGTCATTGAGCTCTTCCCATTTGGTTTCAGATTTGCAATAATTTTCATCATTTTCATGTCACCTTTGAAACAAATTATGGATCTAAGGAGGTCAGATTGTCACTGGCACTTATTTTTGTTATAAACAGCTAGTCTCTTCCACCCAAGCTGTGAGGGCTAACATCTTTCTGAAACAGGTTTTAAAGGCCTATTAAGTCTTCATTTTGGTAGAGGCTACTTTCTTTTTTTTATTTTTTTATTTATTTTTTTTTAACCTGGCACCAGTTTGGTCTGGAATCTGAACACCTTCAAGGTCATATAATGAAAATCTGGTTTCAGGTCTGGGCTCTGAGTCTTGGCCTGATGATGGTGAGATTCATCTCATCTCACTCCATCACAGTTACTTAAATCTGGGCAGATAATTAGAGATGTTTGTCTATAGCAAATAGACAGAAGCACCTTCAGAGGAGTCACATCACCATGAAGTTATTTTACATACTTTGGGACAGGAAGGGTGTTCTTCAGGGATTCCTTTCTCTCTCCACAGCCAATAGTAGGAAAGTAATTTAAAGCAGGTACATAACGTCTCAGAAGCTGAAATAAAAAGTGTCAGATCAACCATTAATGCTTCATCAGTTGGTATAGGATGAAGCCATCTGTGCCTGTATTTTCTTCTAAAGCCAATAGGGTACCTGGTCTTTCCCTTTGATTAGAAACAGCTTAGACAAACAGTTGCTGAGGAAGGTCCAGAAGTGCTTGATGCACCCTAGGAGACCAAGTGGGGGGACAAGTGACCTCTTTAGGACCTTCAAAGCCTATATCTTTGTAAGATTGTACAGAATCAAGACCAATTGCTGGATCAGGCTCTTCTACAATCAGTCTCTAAGAGTAGCTATTTCTCTTCATTGCAAAAAAAAAAAAGGGAGCTCAGACACAAACATCTACACCATAAACATCTATATTTAATCTGGAAAATCCCACCAATATGGTTCATATAGAATGCACATCTTGTGCAATTTACTCTCAAATATTTGCAGTTTTGATAGTGCAGCTGGGTATCTCCTACTTACTAGAAAAGGGGAAATATCTCCAAAGCCATTGCAATGCATATGATGTTTATTAGAAGTAAAGTGTTTCTGATATCTGCTATTGAGTGATAATGTGCAAGGCTGAAGAGCACCCTTGCAGTTTATATTTCAGTACACTTTCTAGTTGTCTAAAGACCAGATGTTTTAGCAAGAATATGATGAGCACTGAGTGGGAGGAAGGTTTTAGCACAGAATGATAATGTAGCACATTCTCCAGAATCTTATATGACTATAAATCACAGTAGGCTCCTTCAAATGCATCAGGAGCCAAATTCCATCTACGTCCTCCATCAAAATGAAAAGTTGTAACATTGGGAATAGTTACAGCCTGGTTTTGAACAAGCAGGAGTTAATCAACTAGTGGGATGAAAGTAAATGTATCTGTATGATCATCTTCTACCGTATTTCTACAATGAAGTTGAATGGATAACTGGCTGGAGCACATAACAGTCAAAGCAGTTCACAGAAATAGTCTTTGGAGGAGGTAAACATTTCTTCCTGTGTGTATAGAAAAGGAGTTAAACCCCTGTCTATCCATTCATAAAAATGCCAAATCAGAGATTAATATGGAGTTCCTATTCTCTCTCTACCCTCCACAGTGTTGTGCTAAATGGGCCTTTCCCACAGGAGCAGAGATGGGATAGATCCGTCTCTGGAAACTGAGTGACTGTTCGCACAGTTTCAGGTGGATGGTACCTCTTGAGCTACAAATTTGAGCCCTTTCTGGGGACAGCACCCTACACGTCAACATAGTTCAATAGAAATACAGCCCCTGTTCAACCCCATTTCTAAGCCTGATGCCATGTAAACTTTCCTCTATACTAGAAGTTGGCAAATTGGCATGCATTTTTTCTAACAAGCTCAAAGGCAAATGCCAGTAGTAAAATTCTGGCAACAGTAAGGGCAAGGTTTTTTATTTGAATGTGGCCAAATTTCCCCCCAGTGTCTGAACTTTGGACACTTCTCCCTCACTCTGGACATTTTCATCCAGATTTAAGGGCTGTATCTGTAGCTTTATTTAGGACTGCCTGTCTCAAGCCCTCAGACAGTATCGTCTAGCATGTAATATTGCTGCCTGATAACAAAATGATGTGACAAGATGAGTTTTTCATAGAGGCTGGAATTACAGACCATAGATTATTTTCCTTTAGAGATATGAAAGATCCAAACAGGATCAAAGCTTCCTTATTGCAAAAATTTACATATGTGCTGCGCTTCATTTATCAGAGTGAGCTAATTGACATCAGACACTTGTGTACATAAAGTTAAATATGTGTATAAATACTATCAGCATGAGGGGAGTTGAAAAGTAAAAGAAAGCCCTTAGGCAAACAGTTATATATAATCAAGTGGGTGGTTAAGAAGTTACAGTTTGTCAGCTCAGCCTTGGTCCTTGGCTTTTGCATGTTCTTCATGTGTAAGAGAACAGCTCTGCTTTGGCACGAGTGGTGGAGGAGAGATTTAAGCATTTTGCAGACTGAGAGCAGGAGCAAGCACAGTGTCAGCAGCTCAGCAGAGAGCAGTGTTTCAGGAAAGGTCAGCAGAGATGTGCTGCCAAACCTCTGAAGCAGCCTTCTTCAAACCCACTTTTCAAAGGTCATTCTGTGAATGATGGGAGGGGTCACACAGGGGATGACGAGTCTGTTTCTATTTTAGCTGCACAAATCTTGCTGTAAGTTAGGGGAAAGCTCCTGTAACCCCCTTGAAGAATAAATCTTTACTTACCTCAACACTGCTTCCTTTGAGAAGGAGCAACACTCAGTAGATTTGCACAGCCGAAGTAATTACTGAAATTGTTCAAAAGCATTTATCCCAAACACAGTGATTCTTGACTAGCAGAAAAACCTGACAGAGACATTTTAAAAACTCCTTCTTTATAAATCACTTTTTTGTTGCTTCTCTGCAGCCCCTAGATTGAGAAATGGCATACAAAGTATCAAATCTGAGTGTAGGATGTTACAAAAATGTGGCAGCTTGTCTGTGTCTGCTTCAGCCAGTTAGCTTCAGAAATGAGAGTAAGCCATGTGAATTTTTATGACAAACAGAGGAAGGAGCACTGTGTTACTCAGCAGTTTGTTGATAGGAGAGGTGTACATGGTGAAATAGCGGCTTTCTGTGGTTTCCTATAAAAGGTCTGGAAGTACATAAAACCAATAAACAAGTCTGACAGCACTCCAGGTCTGACAGTGTGCTGAATAAACCTGAGTCATGTGAATTACAATAGCTCGTTCGTCAGAAACACAGGCGTGAGCTGGGAGCAAGGAAACAAAAACCACGTAGAGTTCTTGGCACCATCAGGGAGCACACACCAATCTGTGTCAGCATTGATCTCATAACAACGTTCATAAGAGCATTGCAAAGGAGATAGGGATTTAAAAAGAAATACTGCTCCAAAGCATTCATGATTGGTCTTGGGAAGGACTTACCTTTGTCTGAACTTCAGAAAAGGCTGTGATGCTCCAGCTCTGAGGCCTCCACTATCAGAAGGACATGGAGCTGATGGAGCAAGTCCAGAAGAGCCCATGAAGATGAACAGGGGGCTGGAGCACCTCCCCTGGTGCTATGGGGACAGCTGAGAGAGTTGAGGTTGTTCAGCATGGGGAAGAGAAGGCTCCAGGGAGACCATATAGCAGCCTTCCAGTTCCTGAAGGGGCTACAGGAAAGCTGGGGAGGGACTTTTTACAGGGGCGTGGAGTGGTAGGCCAGTGGGAAGAAGGTAGATTTAGATTGGACGTTAGTAAGAAATTCTTCACTATGAGGGTGGTGAGGCACTGCCACAGGTTGCCCAGAGAAGCTGTGGATGCCCCCTCCCTGGCAGTGTTCAAGGCCAGGTTGGATGGGGGTTTGAGCAGCCTGCACTGATGGGAGGTGTCTCTGCCCATGGCAGGGGTTGGACTGGGGGAGCTTTGAGGTAATTTCCAACCCAAACCATTCTGTGATTCCATGCTCTGAGCTTGAATCTGGTCTCTTGGTTTAGATTTCCACTCAAGCCTGCCAAGAGCAGTTCTCTGATCTGATTTTGTTTCTCAAAGCTGCAAAATCATGAATGGCTGAGCACTATCAAAACCTCACAAAATAGAGCTCAGCTCCCCAACTGCAGGTACCTGCAGCAGGATTGGGACATATCAGAGATCCTGCATGGTTCAGTCCCAAACCAACATCTTAACAAATTGCCAAATATAACTAGGTGTGTGCACTTTCTCATTGATCGTTCTTAGCAAAACCCTTGCTTTGAGAGCTGAAGGAACCCTTCAGGTGAGGAGAGTAGAAGTTCCTGTAAGAATGAGTTCATCAAATTGCGTAACCTCCAGGAACAGGTTGGTACTTTGACGTTGAAATGGAGGCAACAGGATTTCCTCTTGAGCAGTTGATAAAACTCAGAAGACCTTGGTTCCAGTCCTGATTTCTGCTTTCTTATTGAACAATTCATTTTTCCCGTGTTCTCAGCCTCTATGTTCCTTGCTAACACAGGGTGTGAGATTTTCAGATGAAGTCTTATTGTATGTGTGAATAGTGCCTGAAGGCAAATGATGGTTTTGCTATAGAAACAGTGAGCCATTGCTCAGCCTGGTGAATAACTTCTGCCTGTCCATCAAAGTCTTGAGGGTTGGGTTGTTCAGTAAAAGATTGCAGATTAAACGGTATGCCTTGAATTGCAAATGCTGCCAATGATGTTCACTGCCTATCTATTTTTACTCTTGGCCACTAAAATAAGCTTAAAATCTAAAATATGAATCCAAATGTACCTGAAATTCGGGCTTTTTAGTTGTTGTGTTCTGGACTGGGTAAATTGCAAAGCCTCCATAACAGAAAACTGAGATCTTATTATCCAAAATAATACACCAGTTATTGTTTACAGGCTGGTATGAAAAACAGGGATTATATTCCTTTGCAAGTGACTTCGGACCAGCTAGTTTTGGTCAGACCTAAAAAGGCTTTTAGAAACCCAAGTCCCTCTTGCTTCAGAGGACTGAGGCACCTGACTCCTTTTGTGTACACAGTCCATAGTCCTTCTCTTTACAGGTAAAATAACAAACAATTCTGTTCTTGGTTCAGTCTGTTGTGCTGACATCTGAAATGGCAATAATGTTTTGCTCACTACTATAGTAAAGATTGGCTGTAGATTTACAAATCATCCTCCTCCCACCCCTTTTTTGGTGTCTCCTGAATTCAGTATAGATTGACTATGTTGCAGAAGGGACTGACAGCAAGGCTGATATTGTATGCTCCACTAAACACTGTAAAGCAATGACATTTTTAAAATCAGAATTTTTAAAAGCTGTTGTCCCAGGCACTTTTCTCCTTAAAAATAATTTTGGTTAGTCACATCTTGGTTATATGAGAGTGAGATAGTTATCTCTGGCTGATTGCAAGTGATATTATGAGCTATCTTAATATTTTAAAAGTGACTCAGAAGCCCTGACACTCGTCTTTGAACTTTTGACACAGGCCAACGCTATCCCCTCGGCAAGCATCGCTGTGTTGTATGTTCTTCATTTTCTATGAAAGAAAGGTTACAGACGAGCAGAGGAGCAACACAGGTCTTCTGAATCAGCAATGGGTTATATTTCTGTGGTGCCCGAGGCACCGTAACAAGTTGCATCAGGCATGGAAGGATGCAACACCTCCCTTGTGCACAGTAGTTTCCTACAGCTCAGTGTCATAACCCTGCTCCTTAAGGGTTCAGTGGCACTGGCAAAAGATCATCCACAGCTCCAGGACTGGGAACATCTCGGTCCTCTGGCACTGCAACACTTTCTACTAGAAGAGGGACAAAATACAAAGAGTTCTCAGGGGCCAGGATGGGTCAAGCTCCTATAGGGACAAAGAACCCCCACAACTCTCTATTCCAACTACAACACACGTTTCTGACACCCCTCCTCTAAAATAAGTACAGTACACTGAAAAAAACCCAATTATCCTTCCAAAACAAAACAGCCCACTGCATGTCCTTCTCCCCCAGAGAGAATGAGAGAACAAACACATGATACATTAGTCATAGGCTCTAAGATCAGAGGAGACCATGTTGATCGTCTTGTCTGACTTCTTGCGTAAGAGGCCATTAGACTGCTGGCAGTTAATTTGTGCTTAAAATGGAGAAAAATGCACTGTGGTGATTTGGACAATTGTTAGCAATGCAAATTCAACCACATTCCTTGTTCCCAGCCATTCCAATGACTCGTTACATGCCTTTATTTTAAATCTCATTTTGCCTAGGTCCAACTGCCAGCCTTTAGGTCTCATTCTACTTTTGTCTCTAAGACTGAAAATTCTCCTAAATCAGCTTCCCAAGTAAATACTATAAGGATCTGATCAAGACATCTTTTTTCCTCTAGCTTTTTCAGCTACACAGTCTGAGCACCTTGTGACTTTTGCTACAAGGCAGATTTTTCAGCACCTTAGTTATCCTTGGTTCTGTTGCCTGAATATTTCCGAGCTTTCTCTTGCTTGAATATTTCCAATCTGGGTTGTTTGGTTTGGGTTGGTCCTTTTTAAATAGACACTGAAAATGAGTTCCTCATTCCGGAGATGGTCATTGTTGAATAGAAATAGAACAAAGCTTACAGTTCCTTCACTTATGCACTCTAAGATGCCATCAGATGATTATGTTAATCTGAGAAGCAACCTCTCAAATCTCTTCCAGCCTTGCTGCTTTCGATAATCTTCTTCATCTTTTAAGTGTGGCATTCAGTTTTGGTCGTGTATGTAAGATTTCATGTTTTCTTATATTATAAATTTTCCCCTTCATTCTTTGCCTTTTTCCCAGTGTTTGTGTCATCTCTAAGTAACTGATTATGATTTTTTAGTGTCACCAAGGCTTTGACAAGATTACCAAACTGCGTGTGGTCAAGAATATCTCTACCCAAGAGTTGGTGTTCACTAAAAAATGAGTACTGAATGAGAACAGAAACAGCAGAATATGGAAGGCTTGCTTCCATTAAGCTTACTTGTTTCTTAATATTATCTCTGGAAACAGATGTTATTCTTCAAATGCAGATAGAGATTCTTTGCTTAACTTTGTGTTATGTGGAATATAAGTGCTGTCTGGTGTTGTTACCTTTTCACATAAAGTTTGTGTCAGGAGTACCTCATATCTGTCTTAGATGGATCACTACTTGAAATCTGTCATTTCCTTCTCTGGGCAAAAGCCCAATGGTTTGCCCACAGTCCCCTCTTTACAAGGATTGTCCCTAGTCCTGTGGGTTTTCTTACTCTCAGAGAAAGCACTCAGTTTGGCTCTTCTGCCGGCTGCGCAGGGGTGTTGGACACAATACAGTGTTGCCTCTTCATTCCTTGCTGATTCTGGATGTCTCCGCAAGTGGATAGGGGTTCATGAGCTGATCTGAAGCTGGATGTGAGCCTGAGGTTGCCTAAACCAGACTTGTCATCTGTGAAGTGTAAAAGAGTATTTATCAAGGGTGTGTGTTCATAGGGGCACAGGCATCGTAGGATGCTACTGCAGGCTCCAGAGCAAAGACTTCAGGTCACAGACCACACAGCCCCAATGGTAACCCTGGTCGACACTGCCCCAGGTGGGGACAAAAGTTTAGCATATCAGCGGTGGGAGGAGTCAGCTTTTTTGATGCATAACCACCTCCTCCAGGGTCCTGGCCACTTGGTAGTGGAAACCAGGCCTTTTCTGGGTCATTGAAGCATTTAAGTGATTATCAAGGTCCCAGATCTGCCTCACTGCCATTCCAACGATCAACTACGCCAGCAGCTGTTAACTCCACCCAAAGCAAAACATGAACCTCTCCTTCTGCTATGGGACCTGACTCAGCTATTCCAGACATAAGGCTTTATCATCTTTCAGCCTTCTTCAACAGGTTTATCAAGTTCAGTTGGCACTAAACAAGCCACTAACACTTACAGCATTGATTAGAAGCAAGCAAAAATAAAGGGTACAACAAATACAGGAGCCTCATATTCCTCACAAGCTCATTTCCAGCAAATGTTGTCCACAGATCTTTCTCCAAGTTACTACAAACATCACCATTGTCTTTGATCTCAAACCACTAGAGATTTTGGTATGAGGTGTCTTACCACAAAGCACTCTTGCACACACACAGCTTTGGCCTCAAAACCAACCCACAGGTTTGGTCATTGAAAAGACAACCAACATCAGCCCATTCAAGTAGATGATCATGTGGAAATGTCCCAAAGCAAAGACATTCATGTTCCTAGGTTGGGGTCTGACCCAGCAATGAAGCAGAACAGAACCCACATTACCAACCTTCCTGAAATACACTAAAAAAAGTTTAAAAAGCTTTATTTGAAAACAATATTACAGCTATTAAAAGAAGGAGAAACTTTTTTGAAAAATGTGCTTCAAATGCAAATAATGGCATGTTGCTCTTTGCATTCCTCAGTTGCTATAAATTAGTTAACCAAGGATCTGGTACACATGTGTATGCACATAAATAATGCAGGCAGATAGCTGAGTTCTGATAAAACTTAAAGGCAGTTCCCAACTGAAAAAAAAAATACACGGAGCTTGAATGGTAGCCCTGAGTGTCTAGTACGTTAATTGTTTCTGTAAGCCTAAGTGGAAGCAGTGCTTTTGCATTTGGAGACCAGACGGTTGTAGAAGTTGATTCAGAATATTTAATTATTCTTGGCTTTAATTCCTGACTTTCCTCATTACAAGAAAAGACAACTCAGAAAATCACAGGTCAAATTCTACTCTCACGTATACCAATTCAACTCCAATTTGGCCAACAGGACCCTCCAGAAGCTCCTCCATGGGCTTGACAGGAATGGGGGTGTTGAGCATTCCTGACCCTTACAGCCCAGATCTGTCTGACTTATCTGCCTCTTCAGTTCCTTGACATCGCAGAGTGTGCCTAATGCCAAGAGGAAGCCCATTGTGTTGTGCTCTTCCTCAGATCTACTTGTCTTTGCTTTCACAGCTTGTTTTTCTCTGCTTCTTATAGGATGGTAGGTTCCTGTGGAAGTTATACTTGGAAAACACCCACTTTTAGACCATGGACTTCCCTGGAAATGCCAGGAATTGAAGTTTCTGTAAAATTTCACCTCTGAATCATTGTCTACTTTTTGTGAATGTTTTATTATCTACATTAAGCAATGGTCAAAGGCAACTGGGTGACTTCTACTTTGCTTGGAAGAGTGTCTCTGCCTAGTCTTCTAAGAGGAGCAGTCTACCAGGCTGCAGAAAAGTGCAGATACCTGCTTATGGTCTGGTGATGCTTGGTGTCCAGATACAACTTCTTTCTTAATCACACTATTAAAATCAAGTCTGATTCACATGTCAGAGTGGATCAGTTTGATTTTTCAGTCTGATCACCTGTATAATGCAGGGAACAGGCTTCTTCTGACAAATTTCTATTTGCACAAAATAATATTTGTAAGAAAAAACATTCAGTTTTGATTAAAACATGGCTCTGATGGAAAATGTTGCAATAGATATGTTTTTTCCTGTTTTTTTCCTGCATGCTGTTAATAAAGCATTCTTTAATTAGTGCTATCACTTATTATAAAAAAGGGTTAATAAGGAATGTTCAGATCTAAGATTACAACTTACAGTTTGTTCCTTCTGGGGAAAAACATGCTGTTAACTCATGATCTGGGCCAAAATGTTTATCCTGTTTGAAACACTAGAGAATTCAAGAATTTCAGAAACCAGGACACACTGGTCCATCTCATCCTTGAATTTATAGTGACCTTCCTCCAGGACCCAAGTGAGGATCAGAATGGGTTCACAATTCCCCTTTCCTGATTTATGCACATGATTCCCAACATAAGACGCTTGTCTTGCATCTTAGCAGCTATTCCTGGAAATATCACATATCCCATACATTTGTCTGTCCTAGCAGTCATTCCTAGGTCAATGTGAGCCAACCAGTGTATTTTGAAGTCAGCAGGACAGAGGAATTGGGACGGTTTTGTGCTGGTTTTATTAGCTTCAAACATTTCCTTAGTACTTTATATCATCTATTTCATCTGGAGGCAAAGACAGTGTAATTCTAACTGACATGAAAGGGTAAAAAAAATAATAAATCTGCCACAGTGAAGTTTACAGAGCAGGGGGAGGATATCCCCTTGAAAGGCTGGAGCACCCATAGACAGTGCTGGCAAAAAATGCTGCCAAGGGGTTCTGATGCCCTGGGCAAAAGCAGAGATTGCCTCCATTTTCACATCCAGACTAAACCACTGGGCAGTCCTGGGCAGGGCTGTTATTGTACTGTCTCCTCATCATTACTTTCGTCCCCTGCCCCAAAGCTTCCTGCTTAAACTATTTGGAAAATTCTGCCAAAATTCGGGCTAAGTTCAGAGATGAACAAAACCATTTTGTCTGATGCTTAAAATTATTGATAACATGAGCTTCGACACTTCAGTGTTTGCAGTACATAATAAGCATTTGACCCATGGCTTGACAGCAAGACCTGAGCTCAGGACTCAGAGTCTCATTTCCAGTATTAGGTCTAAGGGACATCTCTCTTACAGACCACCAAGAACCACATTTAGCCTTGAATGGCCTGTCAGCAGTTAATATAACATACACTATGGTATTTGCTGCTCATTCTTATCTCTTCTTACTCTGCAATATGCTTTTTTATTTTTCTCATCGGTCTGTTATATAATTTGTAATTCTGTTACAAGAGACTGTCACTGCTTACATCTTCCTATGGCACATAGTGTAGCTGGAACCAGTTTTAGTTCATCTCTATACACTGCGGTGGCCAATGCAGTTACGCACACTTGCACGCATACATCAAAGGAAACGTGACCTTCTGTCCTCTCTGCCATTTAAGGACTGCAAAGTAATCAGGAAAAACATGTGCGGGGGAGAGATTCAGAGCAAGGAGACTGCACGCGAAGAGTTTACATTAAGGGCTACAAATACTGTTTAAAAGAAAAGTCATAGTTGGGGGAGTTTTCATCTCTGCTTTGAACTGTGGAGCCACTGGTATTTCCCCTTCACGTTCCATGTTCTCTGGGGATTATTGGGATTTTCTGCCAGACTCCAGCCTATCTCAACTTCATTTCCCAAAGAGCAAATATTTTATGTGAATTGTGGTTACCCAACAATGTTACTCTGAAAGTTCCTTCGGAAGAAAAAAGAAAGGAGTCACCTCTTTGCCAGATGAGTTCCTGCTCATCTGTTGGAAATCGTTAGCTTGGAAGCACCTCACCTGCTCAGTCTCTGCCAGGGAACCTCCTGGTGGGTATTTTGAAGGCAAAGTTCCCAGCAGAGGACAACTACTGTGAGAGGAAAAAAAGCACTGTTGTATTTATTACTGCTATCACATCCTGCTCTTGTTTCATTTTTTGGTTTCTTTCTAAAATGTGTAGATACTCTGGGAATTTTCTTTTAACATGCTGGAAGGTTGTTACCCTGTTCTCAAGAAATCAGAAAAGGAAGCTTTCAAGGTTTAAATGCTAAATTCCACCAAAAGACTAAGTATCTATTTGTTACTTCTGGCACCAGCATAATGCCAAACCCTTCAATTAGCTGCTCACTAACCCTAAAGATCCCTAAAATCCCGTTTGTCCCTGTTCCCAGTAGTAGCACTCCATAGCAGTCTGTGATAGTCTTTTGATGATATGAAAAGGACTGCCTAAGTCAAGGCATCAACTTTTCATACCCACCTTACTCCTAAAATCCAGTGGAGTTCACAAACCAGATGTTTCTCCATCTCCTTTTCATGGTCGAGCCTGGCAAAATATCCAGATGTTGCCCTGTCCCACAGTCCCCTCTGTAAATCTGGCTCTGGTGAAGACTACCTACTGATGCTATTAACATAGCACCCAGAAAATAGTTCTCTTGGGGTAGGCATTGTAAAATAAACTGAAAACAAGTCCCAAAAGCCTTTTCCCAAATTGATTACAACTTAATGAGGCAACAAGTGAAGGCAAGAAGCAGGTTTCCCAAGGCTGGTAAACAGATGAAAAAGCCAGGGACAGGACCCTGGCTCACAGCTGCCAGGCTGGAGGTCTCTTCCATATTTTACTACTATCTCACATGATTCAGCATCTTATCTGATAAAACACTACTTATTTAATCCTCACTCCGGGCATCCTAAAAATGCATCCAGTTTCCCGAAAGCCAGGCTGACATTTTCTTTTGGGCCTCATCCTATTTGTGCTATTTCCTCTCAGCAAAGCTCAGTAAATAATCCCTCACTTCCTTTAATGTTCACAGCCCTCACATCGTAGTTCTTATCCTACGATCCTCCTCAGTCATCCCTGTGCCAGGCTTTACGTATCAACCTCTTTAATCCTTTCTCACACATCTCTAGCTATCCAGGAACATGGTTTCCAGAAATGACTGGCATGCTCACATGGAGACCTACCACAGCTGTGGAGCACACCCACATCTGCATCTTGGGAAAGGGGTGCGAGTAAAGCTCTGCTTAAATTGTCTTCATCCAGTAGCCCCTGGGCCACATGAAGCATGAAGGACACCTGGAAGGCCTTTTTCCAGCCATCTTTCAGAGACTGGAACATACTGAGGTCTTTTGGACAAACTTCCCTTGAAGTTTCAAGCAGATTTTAGAGTTATTTCATAAATTAGTGGCATGAAGGTTGTACCTGTGACTTCAGGTAGGGTAGTTGTAATTCAAGATAATGGTTGTAATTGCTTAAAACAGAATAGGTCCTTTAGCTGGAGTGGAAAAAGAATGAGAGGAATAATGAGCGATCACTGCATGGTCCTCAAAGAGAGGAGAGGATGTCACTTACTCATGAATTAATGCATTTGAACTTTGCATTGGATGTGAACTGAATTTTCCATAGAGGCAGAAAGGGTAAAATTCAGCTAACCCAACACAGATATCTGAGTTATCAACTGAGCTGATGATATCCATCTAAAGAGAAATACACAGTGAGAGGGTAAAAAGCACCTCTTCCTCAAGAAGATAAGTGAAATAAGGCAGATGAGTCTCCAAAGTGCCTATTTCTCTTAATTGGCTATAAAATGAACCTGGGTAACCAGAACTCCTAGGGATTCTTTCCGAACATACACATCAAAGCTAGAGGAGATGAATTTCAGCTAAAATGCTGCAGCAACATCAAAAGGTTAACCAGATGGTGGTCTGTTTCTGAAGAGC
>NW_010191821.1:0-5577 GCF_000695765.1 Mesitornis unicolor | reverse complement strand
GTGATAGCTACTGGCAACCAGAGAGTGGAAAGCTAACTGTAAACCAAAGCTGTAAATATGTTTTTAAATTAAAACTCAGCTTTTGGTTCACTTCGGTTGGCCCGGTCTTCTTACTGATTATTGGAGGATTATAAGAGCAAGTTTGTGAATCCTGACATGAACTGCAACATTTATTCACTTTAAAATTATCATTTAAATTGTATTTTGGAGTTGTCATCTTCCTGTTTAACTTATGTGCAACCAAGGAGCTTAAATGATACCATATGAGCTATATGTAAAAAGAAAAAAAAATCTTGAAAAACTCTAAAAGCAGAAGCAGAGGCCAATACAGACCTGAATGCACAGAACAAAAACAATCAAGTATGCAGCAGCAGCTCCCAACTGAGAGGTCAATGAAGTTATGAATGGGGTTATGAGACTGGTGGAAATTCAATTATTTTTGAACTGAGGACATCAAGCTGATTAAAACGGAGTTAAATTTCAGAACTGGAGCCACAAGAGGAGAAATTGGGAACTCTTGCCACAGAACAAAAAATTTTCAGTGAAACTCTTTTCTTGCAAATAATGATGGAGTCTCAGAAATTTCAGCTCATAAAGAAACAATATTTTAACCAACCAAGAATTAACGTATAACAACTACATTTGATATAAGTGCATAGTTCTTATTAGAAATAGCTAAATCCTCTTTTGGCAACACTGTGATAGAAGCCTCCATACTTTCTACAACTCTGGGTCAGTTAAATTAGAGTTTTCCTAAGAGTCAGACAGTGAACATCTGGTTTGCATCACCAAGATCTAAAGTGTGTGTTTACATGTGTGCAAAATAACTTCATTACTAACCTCCCCCTTTGCTGTTTCTCTCCTCTCTCTGCTTTGAGACCAGAAGAAGAAAAAAAAAAGAAAAAAAATCACATGCCCTGTGATCTTAACACTTCACTGAGAACGAGACCTCAGTTTCTCACAGGTTTCCTCTGAAAAAACATCCTAACAGAATCAGCAAGGAGGAAAAATGAGATAGTCACGAAATTAGTTATAGCTGTACATTTTCCATCCTCAAAAGATGTCCAGTTTGGAGTATGTTTTCCAGCTGAAGACTTGTTTCAGAGGGTTAAAACATCTTATCTGAGCTAAGGCTGTCCCTTTCTCCCAGACTTCCCAGCTGTATCCAGCTAAGTTGGTCTCAGAGGTCCCCAGGCTGACTGGGCTGTTTTCTGGTAGACGCCCCTTTGCTTCAGATGTTTATATGCTTTATCAGGAGGAGAATCTGTGACTCTCACTTAGTGCTTGGAAGAAAAAACCTTCAAGTCTCAGAAATTTTAGGGAAAGAAAAATATCCAGGCATAGTTGACAATAAAAATGAGGAGGGGGAATCAAATCAGAAGACAGAATGAAAAATGAACACCGGCAAGATGTTGCTGGTGGCACATATGGCACCTATATTTATATATGCATGTATAGCCCATGTACTTTATATTGCCGATTCTGAATTCAACTGAAATATATAAAGTCAGCTGGACAAATCACAACTGTCCTGTAGGTAAGGTCTTCAGGTCAACCACCACCACTATCGCAATCATCTTCTGCAGGGTTTATGTCTGTAGGTGTGATATTTGTGTTGCATGAGTGTTGGTGATGGCTTAATCTTTTCCCAAGCATGCCCTAGGACCGGACTCTTTCCTCAGGCAGCTGAATTGAAAATGCTGTCTTCATAACAGAGCATTCAACTCAGCCAAGAGACACAGCTTCACATAAAAAGAGGAATGGGACACAAAATCCAAATGTCTTGACACCACTTAATATCCCATTTATTATGCTCTGAGGAACTAACTGAAGAAAATGGGAGCATTTATAAAAAATCACCTGCGTGTTGCTTTTCTCTCTGTTTTGGCTGCTTCATGTTGGGTCAGGTCATGGGACACAGGGAGTACTGGGACCCACTCACCAAGTGTGATCTGATGACTGTGGAAGCATGTAAAACATGTCATAATTTCTCATGCAGAACCTATGATCTTTTCTTAAATCTCAGCCCTGCCTTTTCACCTCTCTGGACCAAGGATTTCAAGTTGTCTCTGATCGGGAGTACCCAGTCTCAAGCATGATAAATCCTTGCTTTGAAGGTGACAGCTGGGCTCACCCTGTGGACAATATCTCTATCCAGGTGCTTAAAGCTTGAGGAATCTGAAATTAGCATTTCCTACCAGGACTTTCACACACTCTTGGGACCATCATCCAGCTGCATGAATAAAGCAATCTCACCATCTGCCTGCTCAGTTATTATTCAATTATTCAGATAATAGAGTTGCAGAAGAAAGGGCATTTGTAAAGATGACCCTGAAGTAGCACTTCATTTTTTCAATAGTGCATATTCATCATTGATTTTTTTGCCAGTAGTAGTACATAAAATCCAGCAGAAAACCAGCTCTGCTTTGACATTCAGTTCTGTGGAGATACATATGGTTCCAATTCCTCTGCCTCAAATATTAGAATATTTTTCTGAATATTTGTCCTGGTATGCATAGTTATCAGTCTTGCTTCTTCTACCACACCCATGGGGTGATCAACTAACCCTACAAGAAAATGCAGCAAAGGACCGAAAGGGAAAAAAAACCTGAGTTTCTGAGCAAGAGGATATCTTTCTCCTAATGGAATCTCACTGAAGCCTGGAAAAGTAAAACCCTTCACTGGCCCAGAGACCATGATAGTGAGAAAATAATGTATCAAAAATAATGCCCTACTGTCCCTTCTCTTCTGACCTGGACAATGGCAACAACAAGGATTTTTCAAGACAAAAAGCTATCAGATAATTAGCTATCTACTAATTGCTGGGACTGAGTACCACTGCTGTCCTGCTCAGCAACCCAGCCTCTCTCTCTCTGCTTGCTCAGCTCCTGGTGCAATGAGATAAATAAAGCAGAACTGGGGACCTGAACAACCAACAAAAGTAATAGTATTAACTGGACAATAAACAGACGACTTGTACAAGGCCAGGTTGGATGGGGCTTTGAGCAGCCTGGGCTGGTGGGAGGTGTCCTTGCCCATGACAGGGATTGGACTGGGGGAGCTTTAAGGTCCCTTCCAACCCAAACCATTCTGTGATTCTACCAGATCCACCCAGTTGAGCAACACAAGCCTTTGACATGATCAACAGTCAGGAAGTAAAACAAATATGGTGCCATAACATCCTCCTTGTCCAGGACCCAAGATTCATTTCCCCCCTGCCAAAATATTCCTTCAAAGCAAAGGTTGGAGGAACTCTGCATCCTTGTGGATGACAGATTGAGGACCTGGCAGCGCTTTCCTTAGGGTTAGATCCCATTCTTGGCAGTTTTATTGTTTTCATGACTGTTTGGTTTTGCTTCATGAAATAAAGCTGATCTTTCCTCCACAGCATCAGTCTGATGGCTTTTATCTGCTGTTGCTTACGTTAAGCCGACAGCTCACTCTACTCACCTCTTCAAGACAAAAATGTGGAGGGAGTAAACAATCTTCACTGATTTAAAACTAATTTCTGTTGACCAGCCTAACATGTCTGGCTCCATTAATTCAGTATTATTCATTTCTCCTTTAACTCAACTTGAATCCTAGGAATTTCTACAGGCTTCACTGCTTAAGACATTTTAGCTAAGTATTACTACATTTTTTTCTGTTCCCCTACATGAGGTCAAACTTGCTCAAAGAAATACAGGCAGGGACTGCAGTTATTTCAAAGTTGGCTCATTTAGCCCTATGGGGTTTTGGATAAGAAATCCACTGCAATAAAATTTATCAAACTCCCAGGGTTCACAATTTTCCAGGCAACAAGGAGCTACATTTGGGGTTGCAGCTACCCCCTCTGCTCAGATAACAGTGATGTGGTTTTGACAGTCATAGTCACAACAAATATCTGGGAGAGCTTTTTGAATTTTTAGCATGTGTTTTCTTTCAGGGCAGAGCTCCTTGTAGTTTGGTGAGGAGGGGAATCTTCGCGCTGGTGCGCTGGGTTAATCTTCCAAGTTCCTGAAAATACTGTGAGACATAGGATCTGGTGCAACACATACTCCCTTTGACAATCACTGTGGGGAGAAAAAGTCACATATTTTTCCGGTATTCAGCCTATATAATAAGGCTTGCTGATGATGCTATTTTGATGATGTGTGTCCCACCTACACGCCCTTGCACGGCAACTTGTGATGCTGAAATAGGTCTGCTGGTCTAGGCTTGGACTACCCTCAAATTTCTTACCATTATTGTTGTTTTGGTTTAGAGGACAATTTTCTTTTCCAAAAAACAAGTCAATATAATAACTACCATCAAGATCTGTGTTGGTAGAAAAGTGCTGTGTGGCACATCAGATTGTCTCCTTTCACTGGTGGTAAGTATGCTGTACTAAAATAAACCTGTGTTCTCCTCTAACTCAAAGAGGACGCTCTGCTGTTTCATGACCTCCATTTATGTGCATGATGAAGTCTCAGGTAGAAGGACATCACACTAAAGGATAAATAACTCCACATTTCTAAACAAAGGTGATGTAAAGGAGATGTCTCATATCCCTCTGGAGCTTTGCAGGATCAAACTCCTAGCATGCCAGCGGGGGTAACGTAGGCCACAGGCAAAATTCTTATTTATTCAAATGTTTCCTCAAAGGACTGAGATACACACAAAGAAACCAGACAGACCACATCACCTTTTACTCATTCCTCCCAAGAACTCACCCTAGGGTGTACATGGTGCAAGACCCCTTTCACTTTTCAGCTGTGGCCAACAGAGCTATGAACAGTTTCTCCGTTTTTGTCAGACATGACATTGTTCATTCCCATTGATGAACATCTGGGTGCAATCATGAATGTATCCTCCAAGGAGTGCAGATCGTGAATCAGCAGGCTGCTTGAAAATAAGTCCAGTCTATCAAAATTGCCAGGTCTAGAATGTGATCCACCAATACCTTATTTTTTTATCCTTCATCTCCAATTAATCTTAATTTCAATCACCCTTATTTTGTCTCTATGGACATGACATTAAAACATGGTTTCTTATTTTCTTCCATGCATATATATTGATATAATTTCTTATATTTGGCAAGTCCAACAGGGCAGGCTAACCACACCAGGATGAGTTTATTAAAGCTTAGTGCAAGAAACAATGTAAGAATTTGAAGTATCTAGGAACGCAACTTATTAAAAAATGTGTGGTAGTGTAAGCACAGCTTCAGCTTCCATGAAGCTCCCATGTGAGTTCTCCTCTTCTCCTGGAGCACAGCAACCAGCCTCCCTCTGCCACACTGTCCTAATAGGATGCAAGACCTTCTCTATGGCACAGTTGTACTGGGAAGGTGACCATACAAGTCATGAGAAGGGAATGAGATGAGGTGATGACAGAGACAGGCTTGAGCCCTCAATTCTGGCTTGTCCACACTTGTTTGTTGTTCCTTAGCTCCCTGGTTCTGTTCAGTACTGAGCTTGATGCAGGAGAAGAACCAGTCATGCAGTCCTCCAACACTAGGTCACCAAGCTTTGCACCTTCAAACACCCCTCCAATGTCCCGATCCACCGCCTAGAGCATTCAACACCTACACACAGAATCGCTCAGTTGGAAAAGACC
>NW_010191820.1:32425-42858 GCF_000695765.1 Mesitornis unicolor | reverse complement strand
TGGAACAGGTCATCTCGAGTGCTATCTCACATGATTCTGTGTGTGTGGAACAAACCATCCTGAGTGCCATCACACGTCATATGCAGGACAACCAAGCTATCAGGCCCAGTCAGCATGGGTTCAGAAAGGGCAGGTCCTGCTTGACTAAACTGATCTCCTTTTATGACTAGGTAACCTGCTTGGTGGACGAGGGGAAGGCTGTGGACATTGTCTACCTGGACTTTAGTAAGGTCTTTGACACTGTCTCCCACAGCATCCTCCTGGAGAAGCTGGATGGGCATGGCTTGGACGGGCATACGCTTTGCTGGGTCAAAAACTGGCTGGATGGCCGAGCACAGAGAGTTGTGGTGAATGGAGCTAAATCCAGTTGGCGGATTCAGTTAGCTGGGTCTCTTTAGCTTGGAGAAGAGGAGACTGAGGGGTGACCTCATTAATGTTTATAAATTTGTAAAGGGTGAGTGTCAGGAGGAAGGAGCCAGGCTCTTCTCTCTGATGTCCAATGACAGGACAAGGGGCAATGGGAGCAAGCTGAAGCATAGAAGGTTCTATGTGAACATGAGGAAAAACTTTTTTACTCTAAGGGTGACAAAGCACTTGAACAGGCTGCCCAGAGATGTTGTGGAGTCTCCTTCTCTGGAGACATTCAAAACCCACCTGGACGCGTTCCTGTGCAACCTAGTCTAGGTGATCCTTCTCTGGCAGGGGGGTTGGATTAGATGATCTTTCGAGGTCCCTTCCAACTCCTAATATTCTGTAATTGTGTGATTCTGTGAACACCAGGGAAGAGCTGTTATGGACTGAACACAAATCCCCATTCCCCATCTCCCTGTAATGCTCAGGAAAAGGAGAGAAGGCAGTAGAATCAAGGATGAAAGAGTTGCACTTTGGAAAGGTGTGGGGCTGAGGGAAAGGTGTGTTGGCTTTTATCTTTCTCACCATCAAAATCGGTTTTATTTGGTGAAAAATTAAGTTAATTTTCCCCAAGTTGAATCTGCTTTGCTGTGATAGTAATTAGTAAATTATGTCTGTGTCTCAACCCGCAAGCTTTTCCATCTTTTCTCACTCTGTCATGTCGAGGAGGGGGTTGAGAGAGTGACAGGGTGGGAGTCAGGCAGCTGGCCAAGGGTAACCTACAATACAACTTGTTAGAAGCCAATGACTGTAGAACTGTAGGCTGACTACAGGGTGACTACAATTTGTCATTGTCACAGAATAAGTGGCTTAGATCACTTACAAAATCTCCATCAAATATATGAGCAAAAGTGATTTAATATGATTTTGTAAAAATGTGACTTTAAGTTTTATAGCAAGGTTCACTATATTACTAGGTGGAAGAAACATACAAAGGGAAAATCAAGTTAGAATCAAGATAAAACAATTTACAGAAAGAGTGGAGGCATAAAAAGGTAAGGGAAAGGGTAAAGGGTAAAAAGGCTCCTGTTGAGCCACAAGGTTTAGACTAGACCCCATTGCTTTCTAAACTCCTCATGGAGCTTAGGTATGGCCAAGTCCAATCTTAGTCCCAGACTTTGTCAATTGTTTATGTCTAATGGTAGAAATGCAAAGGGTAAGAGTGATCCTCCCATTGAGTCACAAGGTTAGGAATGGACTGCTCTGCTTTCTAAACTTCTCAGAGAGCAGTCTAGGTGTGACTGGATCCAGACCTAGTTCCAGGCTTGGTCAAAGTTTTTTGTTTAATGGAATTATCTACACACAGTTTTAAACAATCAACATTGAGCAACTACATTGATTAGCAATGTTTCATTAGTATTAATTCAGCATGCTATCAGTCACTTAGCCAGGATCTGTAGCAAATAAGGGATCTCTCCACCCTACACATGGAAGGATTTCTTGGTCTCAAGTAAGGAATCTCAAACCTTGAGAGGCATCTCTGCTCAAGGCGATTGTTACCTAGTGTGTAGTCCATCTGCAATTCAGGGAGAGCTTAAATTGGCCTCTTCCAATGATCTGCCTTACATAAAAAGTCTCTTTGCAACCTTGAGATGCGTCTCAGCTCAAGAGGAGATCACCTTTGTGCAGACACATTGCCTAGCCGGGGTTGCTCCAAAAAAGGCTCTCAGGGTGTCATATTTATGGGATAAAGTAGTTGGCTTGTAGTCAAATTACAATTTATGGATAAAAGAAAGTTTTGTATCCAAAATTGATAAATGAGCTTTGGAAAAGTCATTCACTATTCATGTTAATCACATGATCGGTGATCCAAGCTCATATGCATCAATGCTTATTGTGCCATTTCAGTTCTTTGTGGGTTTTCAGAGAACTTTCTTGGTCTGGCTACAACATAGGCTTTTACTTCCTTTGGATCCTGTACCAAAGTTTAGACCTTAGACCCTGGCAACTCTTTGCTCCAAGCATCCACAGCAAAAGGTGCCTTAAACTTGGAAAGTTGTGTAGATAATTAAACTTTATAATATATCAGCTATATAGAATTAATATTTTTCAGAAATACACTCAGAATATACTTAGCAAAGAGAAATGTATTGCAATGTATTGCAAAATTAAGTTTAAAAAAATAGTTAGTTTTGATAAGTTTTTTTTCATATTAAAAGACTTCCTCATGATGAATTTTCCTTCTCAAGTGAAGAACTCTTCCCTCCTAGTACTGGTAAAGAAGAAATACTCCCAGTAAACAATTCATCTTGGAGTGTATGGAGAGAGATAAAGATTCTGAAGAAGATAACTTGAACATTTTTTTAATATGTAAGACGATATGGAAGTTACCAAAAGCAAGCTACTAGAGAATTTGTCTTTTCAAAATGATGGAGAAAAGAAAGAATTTTCAGATCTGTATTTCAAAAGAGGGGTCAGAGAAAGGGAGAGCAAATGTTTGCTTGATTCTTTTCCTTCTAGTAACATTTTCAATCTTTTTGTTACAGTTTTGCTACCCTATTCTACTGTTACACCCTTACCAAAGAACTGTAATATTTAGAATAAAATCTTCTTACCTTTATGTCACTCCTGGTTATATCAAAGATGCCCACTCACATTTTTTGAATACACATTTTCAAAACTGAAAGAGCCCATTTCTAAGGGGAAAGATCTTGACTGGTTCCCGTTAAGGCAGTTAAAGAAAACTGTTGTCTTATATATGCCCAAAAATATGGAAGACTGAAATCTTCATTTACATTCTTAGTAATAAATGTCAACAAACATCACAAACATCTTACCCTGTGCAGCTAGTTTAAATCCTATTTGCTATCAATATATGGTTTTAATGACAGGTTTCGTTGGACAGTTTTATGTGTTGCAGCCAGTCTAAGGAAGAGTGGATTAGCAGATAGATTAGATTTTATTGTTCTTTCAAATAAGGAGTGTTCATGTACTAAAGAATGAGTAAGCAGTGAAAACAAATTATGAAAAGAAAAGTCAGTCCTAAGATTTTAATTTTTCCCCAGCAGTGACAAATGACCTGCTAGAATATCTAAAAATCAATTGTCCTACTGACAACCTTTCTAAACAGATTTCTGGTTTTATATCACTTTTGGCTTTATAGACTTCTGGTTTATATCACACATAAAAGATAGAAGCTGTATTTTAAGTTGGAATTTCCAACAGTAATTGAAAGTCTGGATGCTTAATTTGTATTCAAATAAAGGTAATTAGTATCTAAACTTCCATTACATGATTTGAGGGTATCAACATTACAGAAAACCTTCAGTGTCAGTTTAATTACTGCAGCATTATCTATGATTCCTATCTTGAGAACTACTCTTTTTCTCAGAAAACCTAGTGTTAAACTTCAAAGATGAAAATTCTAGGTGTTCAAAATTAATGACATATATCAATTCTCAGTTCCACATTTTCTATTTCATTTTAAGAATACACTTATATAATGACAATTGAAAAAATGTTTCTTGAAATTAGTAATTATTTAAGAAGTAATATGTTTAGAGTTCTTTTCCACATTTTAATAAACTGGGGGTTCGGGTAAATTTTTTTGTTGTTCCTTTTTACTGACCTCCAAGAATCCTATGTTACCAGACATATCATGCTTTTATTACAAAAGAGCAGGGGAATGCAAAGCAGTATGGATGCATTTCCAGTACTTTATGTTTGCACATACTGCTTCAGAGATACAGCTATGATGAAAACTAATTGAAAATTATCTGTAGTTTCTTATGTATCTCTGAGTGGTTGAGGATCCATGCAGAAATTTATTTCTATTAGTCCCCTTGGTAAAACTAAAACACACAAACATTGCAAACTATTGTTCGTAGCAAGCAGTTAACATTTTAAGCACGGCAAATCAGTACTTATTATGATTGCATATTCATTTGCATCTTCTTGAATATTCCACAGAAGTTAATGAAGTAACCATTGCAACTTTGTTTATAGCAGCAATGTACTTGCACTTGCTATTATTTTAGTTAAAACATCCTCCTTATTTTTAACAGAAAAAAATATTGCAAGTAAAACAGAATGCTCATAAAATCATAGAATCATAGAATGTATTGGGTTGGAGGAGACCTTTAAAGATTATCTAGTCCAACCCCCCTGCAGTAGGCAGTGACATTGTTACTAGATCAGGTTGCTCAGAGCCCCATCAAGCCTAACCTTGAATATCTCCAGGGATGGGGCCTCCACTGCCTCGCTGGGCAATTACTTCCGGTGATATACCACCCTCATGTTAAAGAGCTTTTTCCTAATATTCTACCTAAATCTACCCTTTTCTAGTTGAAAACCATTGCCCCTTGTCCTATTGCAACATACCCTAGTGAACAGCTCTTCCCTAGCTTTCTTATAGTCACCTTTCAGATATTGGAAGGTTGCTATAAGGTCCCCCCAGAGCCTTCTCTTCTCCAGGCTGAACAACCCCAACTCTCCCAGCGTATCTTTTTAGGAGAGGTGCACCAGCCCTTTGACCATCTTTGTGGCCCTCCTCTGGACTCGCTCCAGCACTGCAATGTCCTTCTTCTGTTGGGGACTTCAAAGCTGGACGCATTTTACGGTTTAAGGGTTAACACCCTGAAAGGGAAGGACGGGTGGTATCTCTAGGACCGGGTGGGGGGGTTAGAGATTAGTACTGTTCTCTCCACTTTCCAGACACAGTCAATAAAAAACTGAAGAGGCCTGAGGCTTTTCAGCCTTTCCTGGCTTCCAGTGCAGTTTCCTGTTGTATCGTGGGACGGGTGGGCCTACCTCCACATGTTCGACAGCATCCACCACCATCCGCTCCCCGGCACCACTGCAGTCCCTGGTGATGAGTCACAGCAGTCATGAAGCACTGCTCAGACACTTCCACTTGGGACTACTGGGATCGGGTTTTGTATATAGTTAAATATCCTTTGTCCCTTATTAATTCCCTTTTCCTTTCCCATGTTGTTTTCATTAAACTTGTTATAGTCTTGAGTTCCAACCTTGTGTGTACATCTCTTCTATATTCCCTTTTCTTTTAATCCTTCTCTGTGATGATGAGGGACAACAGAGAGAAAATCTTGCTCCCTGGGTTTGTCCTGAGACCTGAATGGAAACAACACAATACTCCAGGTGAGGTCTGACCAGAGCAGAGTAAAGGGGCAGAATCACCTCCCTTGATCTGCTGGTCACACTTCTTGTGAAGAAGCCCAGGATGCAGTTGGCCTTCTGGGCTGCAGATGCACATTGGTGGTTCATGTCCAGCTTCTCCTCTACTAGTACCCCCAGGTCCTTTTCCTCAGGGCTGCTTTCCAGCACATCATCTCCTAGCTTGTACAGATAACAAGGATTGCCCCTACCTCCAGGTCCCTCTGGATGGCATCCCTTCCCTCTGGCATATTGACTTCATCACCCAGCTTGGTATCATCAGCAAACTTGCCAAGGGTGCACTCAGTTCCTCTGTCAGTATCATTAATGAAGATATTAAACAGCACTGGTCCCAGTACAGACCCTTGAGGGTTACCATTTGTCACCATCCTCTATCTGGACATTGAGCAATTGACCACTGTGCTCTGTATGTGACTATCCAGTCAATTCCTTATCCACTGAACAGTTCACCCATCAAATCCATACCTGTCCAGCTTAGAGAGAAGGATGTTGTGGGGAACCGTGTCAAAGGCCTTGCAGAAATCCAGATAGATGACATCCATAGCTCTTCCCTTGTCTACTGATGCAGTTACCTCATTGTAGAAAGCCACTAGGTCGGTCAAGCAGGACCTGCCCATAGTAAAGCCATGCTGGCTGTCTCAAATCACTTCCCTGTCCTTCATGTGCATCAGCATAGCTTCTAGGAGGATCTGTTCCATGATCTTCGCAGGCACAGAGGTAAGGCTGACAGCTTCGTCGTTCCCAGGGTCTTCCTTTCTACCCTTTTTAAAAATAGGTGTGTTGTTTCCCTTCTTCCAATCACTAGGCACTTCATCTGACTGCCATGACTTTTCAAATATCATGGAGCATGGCTTGGCAACTACATCAGCCAATTCCTTCAGGACTCTGGGATGCATCTCATCAGATCCCATGGACTTGTGTATGTTCAGGTTCCTCAGATGCTCACGAACCTTTTCTTCACTTAGAGAGGGTGGGACTTTTTCTCCCTGGTTCCTGTCTTGTTGGCCATCTACTCAAGAGCTGTGAGAGGAGAGGTTGCCAGGGAAGACTGAGGCAAAAAGCTTGTTGAGAACCTCAGCCTTCTCATCTGTTATTACCAGTTCACCCCTGTTGCTCATCAGGGAGGGTTCACTTTCTTTAGCCTTCTTTTTCTGTTTGACATACCTTTAGGAACCCTTCTTGTTTTTCTTGGCATCCCTTGCCAAGTTCAGCTCTAGTTGTGCCTTGGCCTTCCTGACCTCATCCCCACACACTCAGGCAACATCCCCGTACTCTTCCCAGAATACCTGTCCCTGCCTCCACTGCCTGCGCAGTTTCATCTTGCCTTGTAGCTTAGCCAGCAGGTCTCGTCTCATCCATACTGGTCTCCTGCCTTCCCTGTCTGATTTCCTACACCTGAGGACTGAGAGATCTTGCACTTTGTGGAAAGCCTCCTTAAAGATCTGTGAGCTCTGTTCCGCTCCTTAGTCATTGAGGGCCATTTCCCAGGGGGTCCTATTGACTAACTCCTTACAGAGCTGCAAGTTAGCTTTCCTGAAATTCAGGGTCCTGACTATGCTTCTCGTATGACTCATACACCTTAAGATAGTAAACTGCATCAGCACATGATCGCTACAGTCCAGGCTGCCTCCAATCATGACATCTCTGATTAGCTCACTCGCATTGGTGACCATCAGGTTCAAAATCACTTCCCCTCAAGTAGGAAGTCTATTTGTCATCAAGGCGCTCCAAGAGTCTATTGGATTGCCTACAGCCTGCCATGCTACTTTTCCAACAAATGTCAGGGTGGTTGAAATGCCCCAGCAGGATGAGAGGTTGTGACCTCAATGCCTCCTGGAGCTGGAGAAAGAAAGCTTCATTGATAGGCTCCCCTTGATCAGGTAGCCTGTAGTAGACACCAACCACGAGGCTCCCTTTGTTGGCACGATCCCTAATTCCTACCCATAAGCTTTCAACCTGCTCATAGCTATTCTTTAGGGACAACTCTTCACATTCTATCCATTTCTTAACATAGAATGCAACACCTCCACCTCTCCTTCTTCTCCTGTCCTTTCTGAACAGCTTGGAGCCATCGATAGCCACACTTCAGTCATGGGATTCATCCCACCAAGTTTCAGTAATGGCCATTATGTCGTAGCTTTCCTGTAGCATGATAGTTTCCAGCTTCTCCTGTTTGTTGCCCATGCTGCATGCATTGGTGTAGAGGCATTTCAGCTGTGCTGCCAACTTTGTCACCTTTTTAGATGGACACCCCTTCATTCCCCCAAGGTTTCATGGAAGCTACTCTGTTGGCTCCTATCACCTCAGCAGCCTCTGGCTTGTCTCTGTAAGACTGCCTGTGCTGCAGCACCCACCTCAGGGCAGCACACTGAAGGCCCTTACTATCACCCCATCCCTCCAATCCTGGTGTGTCATCCTACTACTTGTCACAGCCAATCTTGAGATCATTATACCTGTCCCTCTTCATATATCTAGAGTAAAGCCCTGTCAATCAGCCCTGCAATCTCTCGGGCAAAGACCCTCTTCCCCCTTTGAGAAAGGTGCCTCCCATCAGGTGTCAGCATGTACGTCATCCCATTATCAAAAAAACCCAAAATTGTTGTGGTGACACCAGCCATGGAGCCATGTGTTTATGGATTGTATCCTTCTGTTCCTTCTTATGTCTCTGCTTACAAATGGAAGGAGAGAATTAAAAACAACCTGCACCCCAGATTCCCTCACTAACTGTCTCAAGGTCCTGAAGACTTTCTTTATTGTTCACAGACTGTAAGTTGCAGTTTCCTCACCAAAATCAGTAGTGGGTAGTCATCAGTGGATCTTACCAGGCTGGGAAGTTTCCTAGTGACATCCTTAAACCGGGCTCCAGGGAGACAGCAGACCTCTCTGTGGGGAGGGTCTACTTGGCTTATGGGACCCTGTATTCCTCTTAGAACAGAGTCACCTACAATAACCCTACTTTTCTTTTTTGTGGATGAGGTTGTGATGTGGGCAGTAGGACTTTCTGACTGTGGAGGCCCCTCTGATGTAGATTTTTCATCATTCACATCCTTATTTGTCAAACCTTCCTCAACCAGAGCCTCATATCTGTTGCTTAGAGGCACCTGGGGAGACAAGGTAGACAAGGAGTGAGTCCACCTGTTCCTCCAACCTTGAACTACCCTCCATTCATATTTGGGTTTCCACCTTCAGCCTGACACAAGCAGAACAAGGGCCCCTTGATCCTGTGTACTTACCATTGGATGCTCCTATATTTGTTTCAAGGAAGGGAGAGCCTGTTCTGCCTCCCTGATGCTCCTTAACCTTTAAATTTCCTCTCGTAGCTCCACCACCAAGCTAAGCAGGTCATCCATCTGTTCACAATGCATGCAGCAGTTCTTGTACCTGTCACCCATTTCTAAAGAAAGCACCTGGCAGTCCCTGCAGCCTGTGGCCTGAACAGCTGCATCTTTCCGTGGTTCCCCCATCTGGGTTTCCACATCCTTTCTAGTGGGTGTTGGGATCCCAACTCTCTGCCAGGTGGAGACCACGGCTAAGCTATTACCTGCTTGTACTCGTTTCTGCCTGTGCTGTGCTGAGAGGACAGGAACAAAATGCTAACCACTGGGGGCTCTTTTAATGAGGGTGGGGGTGTGGTCACCCTTGACTCTGCCCACGGTGAGTCAGAGATGCATGCCAGCAGCACTCCCTTGCCACTCTGAGAGGGAGGGTCTGGGGCACCCTGTCTCCCTGTGCGTCTGCCTTCGCGGATTTAGTGAATTTAGCCACTGTTTGGTCGCTTCAGAAAAGGTCCCCTGACGTGATCCTCCACTCCAGAGCCCTTCGTTTCAACAGCTTCTATACTTTTGAGAAAGTACTAAATATGCAAACTTCATGACTGTGTATATGGGCAAAATTACCTTTCCAGCATTAAAGGATTTCTCTTTTCCTCATCTATTCCTTAAATGGACCTGTGGACAGAAATGGATGGCATTGTATTAGATAAAGATAGCAGAAGAATAGCCTGATTGCTCTTTATGCTGATAATACACTCCCTACCTTCACTTTCTTCCTCTTTCTGCCTGAGTGTTTGTTACAGACAATTAAACAGGTGATAGATGAACCCTTAGTTCTTGGATTTTACTGCTAACCATACAAAGTTTGAAAGCACCAATATGTAATATGAATGATGAACTCTTGCTGACTAGTTTGCATTTCAATTGGCCTTGAAGAGTTTTACATGTGTGAACAATAAACTGTCCATGACAATGGTAGACTCTGAAGAAATAAAAATCTTTTACCAACAAGCTAAAAATAGGTTGCACTAACTCTTATCCTGCTTTTCTTTTGGAATATCCAAATGCTGTGCAGTATTTACTACATGTGTCACTGTAAGGTAGAATGGTAAAACAGATTATATGTATCTTAATTCAAAATTGTTGCTAGTGTAGTAAGGAACAGAACGAGCTCCCGTAAGATATAAAATTTTGTAGATATGTTTGTCATTTCAAGTGTACGCTTTCCTTGTTATGAGGTGCACAGCCATAAGAGCATGTCTGCAGTGTAATGGGTACACTAGCTTGATTCACACCTGCATTAAGTACTTCTCTTACCATTGTTTTTGAAATCATTGCACTGCTTGCTGATGGTAGGATAAAAGAAGTTGACGAGTGTTTGCTGCTCTTCATGTTACCACAAAAATATGATAAAACAGATTTCACATATGTAAGAGAGAAGCTGGAGCTTTATTTGTTTCTTTTTAACTCCATACTTTAGGGAAGGAAAATAAACTAAAATACAAACACTGTAAACTTTCATGGGTAGTTAATTTTCTTCCCTAAACTAAGAAGATGAAAACTTTGCCTTTGGATTTCTCAGGAAACACTTTTACAAACTCTTAGTTTAATCCAACT
>NW_010191820.1:3627-32394 GCF_000695765.1 Mesitornis unicolor | reverse complement strand
TCCTGCTGATTTTCTGGAGAAGCTGGTCTTCTATAAGGAAATCACAGTTTCACTGAAAATAGTTTTCCACTAAAGGACAGAGCAACAGTGTTCCTCTGTTCTGTGCCTCTGGATTTTGTGAACTCTGGGTTTTTGTGAATTATAACTGGGCTGATATTTGAATTTTAATGGTTTAGGCTTTTAATCCAAATTCTAAACTAATTCAAATCCTAATATATTGAGGTTTTTTTTAGTTTATTCTATTCTTAATGATACTTAGGAATGTCGAAGTTACAAAATAAAACCTTTGAAAGGTGTGAAAAAATAAAAGCATTTGATTTTTTCTTACCACTCATGAATTATGTTCATGACTTGCAATTAAATCCGTTGAGTAAGACAAATATTTCTTTACTACTACGTTCCTGCTAGCGACTGTGCTATCTGAATAATTTTCGTAATATTTATCTTCTCTCTCTGGTAAAGCATAACAGTGGGACACAACATAATACTTTAATATACCTCAGGAAGTCAACTGATATACTTTAAAACTTAATTTCTGATATTTTTTATATTCATTCATTTTTAGATGCCTTGCAAGTACGTAATGTAACTAGGATTCATAATAGAGCACAGAATAATCATTAATACCTATTTTATGTAAATATATCAACAAGTAATTCTTCCAAGTACTTTAGTTGCTTTAGAGATTCTGTGTTATAAATTACTTATTCTACTGAAATGAACGAAGCAAATAATTGCTATTACAAATTAATCTCCTAATAGCTGTGAAAAATAAATACAGTCAAAATCTGTACTAAAGTCTTAATGTTACAGGAATTAAACATTTTTTAAAAGAAAACATATTCCAATCCTACAACACTGTACAGCAAAAAGTCTCTTCATTGTGTAGATAAATATTTAAAAACACATGCCAGTTGCCTATGAAGATCTTCTCCAGTGTTATTAAACAAAAACACTGGACAGAATCTTGGCCCAATGGGAGGCGAAAGGCCTTCTCTGATTGATGTCAGTGGAATCACAGTTAAGCCTCCAAGTCTCCCATATAACAGAGAAGGAAATTCTGCCTCATAGACAAAAGGGTAGCTCATTAATCAGCGTGAAGTGTGATTCTAGTATGGTCTTTTCTCTATGAAGAAGTATTAATCATACTCATCTTTGCTGTAACTGCTAAACACTGTCATTTAGTACTGCAGAGGTATAAAATTAAACCTCTCTATACACTGTTATGTAAAGGCTACATTTCATAAAGGCAGAAGACTGGACCCATTCACTCCCTTTGATAAGAATACTTTTGCCCATGATGCTAATAATCTCATTTTTATGGATATAGTCCTTTGTATAATCAAATTTAGAGCATAATCCTTTGTTTATTGCAGGATTGGAGTCAAAGAATATAGCTGTTTATTCTTAGATTTCATCTTGGTGTAATTACTTTGGTTAAGGGTACAATTTTCTACACAAACTGTTCATTTTCCAGTAAAACCAGTAATATGAAATAATTTATGAAATTTCTCACATAGCAGTGCCTAAAGAAACATCTTTACTGGCTTACATGTATAGCAAAACAGCTGTGCCAATTTGAAGGGACCGTAGTGTGTTATCTATATCCATGTAATTATATTGGTATTATTTTTGTATGAAAATAAGGCTTAAAAAAGCTAACGGTTTGGCATAAGGAAATTTTTATCAAGCTTCAAAGCAACAATCTAGTGGAGTGTGTCTGAAATACACAGAAAAAAATTAACAGAGAATCAATTAGAATACTAGTTAAAATATTAGTGATGTCAGAAAGTTTAAGAGTTTTTTCAGAAAGAAAAAAAGATAAAAGGGAACCACAAACAAACAAACAATCAAACACAACATACATTGAAACTTAAGCCTACATTTCTCTTAAAATATATGAGAAAATTCCCACATATATGAGAAAATTCACTGTCATCAGTAAAGCTTGCAGATGATTTAGAGGTGCAGAACTGAACTCTACATTTATAAGATTATAATTTCTTCACAAGATTAATGGTATTCAAAATAAGTTTAAAAGGAAATAATTGACTTTTTCATTGTAATGTTGTAGATGTCAGATCATATGCCTCTGTTCATCCTTCACATACCAATTCGGTCATAAACAATGATTTCTTTCTAGTAAAACAGTGTCAGAATTTTATGAAAATTCTTATACGTGTATATATATATATATATAAAAATATATGTATTTATGTATGTATATATGTATGTATAATAGTGATACATACTCCATAAGTTCAGTTGCATCTCCAACAATGTTTTTTGCTGACTTGTTTCACCATACCACCCTATTTTTGCAATGCAATGTAAAAGAATCTGAAAGGAACTAGATTTTAGAAAAAGAACTGCTGCAGGAATAAGTCAATAAGTCAAGCAAGCAAGTCAATATTAAGCTTTTTGATGTGATATGACAGTTCCACAGGGAATTGAAAGCATAACTGATTTTTTTTTTTGCAGTTATGAAATACATACAAATATGTGACCATATCTGTATGTGAATGGCATACATACACACTAAAGGAACCCGACGTTGTAAAGGGAAACAGATGAGGGACAAAGTCCTGACCCATTATATTTGTGGTACATTTAACACATAAATCCTAACTTCTTACCAAAAGTGTATTATAGCTATTAGTATAAGATAAATCAGTATCTTTCCAGTTGTATGACGGAAGATCTCTAGGAAAAGTTACACAAAAAGAACAAGGGGAAAACATTGGTATGACAAATATTACACTAAAAATCTTCTTATAAACAAAATTATAGAACACCCTATATGTTGTTAGGAATTGATTTTTAATGTGACTAATATTTTAACAGGATAATCAAAAAGTTATCCTTACTAGTTTGGTTACAAGAATACTAACATTGGATGCTCAAAGCCCAGATCACCTAATTATTACAGATAATACCCATTACACACTGAAAATCCTGGTAACGCTCTTAATGTTATTATACATTAACTTTGTAGTGTCTTTATCACAAGTGTTATGTTCATCCTTCTGATGTTCCTCCAGCTCCTAAGATTGACATAGCTAGTTTTTGTCAAGAAACTGGGAGACAATGAGAGTTGAAATGAGTTTACAATGAATCATCAAGCTGCCAGACACACAGTGCTAATGATCTGAGGTCAACATGGATCTATTTTTATGATTTGTTATACATGTCATAATTCTCTCATGATTTTCTTAAATTTGTGATTTACACTTTTTAAATTGGTTTCTAATTCTACAACATCTTATGTATTTTTTTTCTGTTCTCTTTCTTATCACTAAAGCTGATTTTACCTGACCTACAGGATTAGAATCCTTTTGTAACCAGTAACTATGGTTTTGTTTATTGTCTGGGTCTTTTGTCATCGTCTTTTGGCTGTACTTTTTTATACCACAGAATGGAGTATGAATCATTAAACTAACTGCTGATCATCAACCAAACATTGTTAAAAAAGTCCCTGCATCTTCTTTATAGTCAAGGTTTAAATATATTTAGAATGAGCAGCATGGTCTTTAGTAGTTAAATACCTAGCTGGCTGGTTCTGAGTTGAAGAAGAATTGCAACAATTGTACTTTTTCTGTGATACATATCACTATTTGGAATTGCTAAAACTAAAGGAAAAAATATTACTAGTTTTGACGTTAATTCTCAAGTAAAAAAGAAAGCTTCAAATTGAAAGTTGATTATAAAACAAGTCATATTATGTCAAAGTTGTAACTACACTGACATTATTTATAATAACGAAAAAACTCAAAAAACTCAAAAGAACAGAAGGCAGATTCAATTTATTCAGAAGTTGACTCTATCTAAAATAAATGCTGGCTTAACTACCTGAAGATGCTGTTTTTCCTGAAGTTACCAACAAAAAACCATAAATGTCTGTTCTTCTATTTTCAGTGCACTATTTATCTCCATAAACCTGGAGAATTCTACTATTGCTACACAACTATAACTCATATTTTCTGACAGAGAATATCCTGTGGATATCAATAATGATGAATGTGTTAAAGATGTATTGCAATTGTTTTATGAGTAAACAGAGTAGTTTCAAAATGCTCTTCAAGTCTGTAAAGACTCTAATTATGCAAATAAAAATGCATTTTTAGCATATTTTTATGGCAATATTTAACCAGGAGCAAAGACAAGAAAATATTAATTCTTTTTTTCTTTATACATTCTTTTAAGAAAATAAATTCTTCTCCAAATACCGTATACTTATTTCTTTACCGAAGAGCTTTTACACAATCGTCATCTTTGGTGCTATTACAAACAAGACTAGGTTTTTATACAGCAAATGAATATACACACTGACTCTGATCCAGCACAGCTGTTATTTACGTTGGCTTTTATGTCCATATGTTATTATTCATCTTTTACATACTCAAATGCTTTGATGGACTAGGAAAAAGAAAAAAAAGAAGATACCCAGAAAGAACTTCTAGCTTCTGGAATTGCTGTCTAGCAGCACTGTCACCTTGATAATGTGCATAAGAATAAATGTGAATCGGAGCTCCAGGCAAGGCAAAAAGTACAGAGGAATAGGCATGACTTTTCTATTGTTATGTTTTTATAGTTCTTTTAAGGTCAATTTTGCATTTTCTTTTTTCTTGAAGTTGCAGTTGTTGAATTTGTGTATCATTACTATTATCTGTTTAGCTTGTACTCCTAAAGAGAGACCAGAATAGTACAGCTGCTTTTACTTGTGTGCCTGGCTGCACATGTGCCTTTCCTGTTCTCACAGATAGCATTGAACCATGTCTTCTGTTGAACGGGTATTAAAATATCATCTTTGATATCAATGGAAATGAAAGGGTAGCTAATATTTTGTAATACTAGTTTGACACTCGTTCTGTTAAAGTTTTGTATTTTAAACAAAGGTATTGAAAGTTATTTAGTTGTTTCTTGGTAGCCCATCAAAAAGGCTGTCCTAGAAGTTTTTACAATTAAGTTTGATCGCAACTGGGAATAATCCCAGACACTGCTTGTTTTCATGTGCATGCAGAAGGACTCCAATTGATATGATAGAAGGAAATTAGAAATGATACATTTACAATTCACTCTGGCCCTTCCATAAAATTTTATAGTCGGTTGTCTTTCCTAAAACTTAATGTTTACAGTTATTTTGATGTATTTGTAGAAGAAGAATGAATAATTTTTCAGTTTTTGAGTCTTCAAATAAGTTACTTCAGCCAAATCCAGCACATTTTATGAATGTATGTTTAATTTTCAAAACAAATCATCAAACAACAATGTCTTCTGCTTCTGTCTCAAACACCCTTAAAAAAAAAGAAAAGCTGTAATGATCGATTTTTAAGGTTCAATTTTTGATTTTGCATGCAAAAAGGTTGGACTAAATTTCACTACCACATATGAGTACAGTAAATGATACACTGACTTGTTTATCAGGTTGGACAATCAGTCTGAAAATAACTGAACGAGCAGAAACCTGCCTTCTTTGTCAGGTCTTCTCTGACAACTAAATATATATTCCTTCAAACATGTTTTGTATAAACATCTGAAGACCTTCAATTCTATCTGCAATGACAGAGGGGTACACTTGAAAACCTGTCATATTACTCTTGGCAAGCTTGATTTAACTTGGACTTAGCAGCATGTTTATTCAAAAATGCAACAGAAAGTAATGACCATACACTCATATATTTCTAAAATGACTGTTTTGGGGTTTTTTTTCGAAGTAATAAATTGTGGGTTTCTTGTAAATAGCATTGACAGATGCTTCCCTTTTTCATAATTGTGAACTTCAAGGAGTAACAAGGTAGCCAAACCTATAGGACAGATATCATGAAGTTACACTGTATCAATGAATTGCTCTGTAGAATTTGATGTGATAATTTAGCTTCATCTCACCACAAGTTTATAGCTGAGTCATCCAGGCTTCTTCTGTACTTAGGAAGTATTTGCATCACCTGCAAAGGATTATTTTTTCCACCTACAGCAGGTTGCTAAACTCAAAAGCATACCTCTCCTCATTGACCATAGAGGATGTCTTGGATTGGTCACTAGTTAACCTGAGGACTAGCTTAAACCACTAATCTAATTAGATGATCTCATTTCTACATTCTGTTTACATTAAAAATGGATTGTTTTTCAATGAGATTCTGTTCTCATCTTAGACATGGAGTGTTTTCTTTTCTTAGTATTATTATATATTAAATAAATGAAATGACAGAAATGTTTTTCTCTGTGAGTTCTTTCAATTCTTATTATAAGATCTGAATAGTTAGTAGTTCTTCTATTCTCATCACATATTTCCTCTTGATTCTGTCAAGCTATAGGAACAAGAAATCACACAAGGCACAGAAACCTTTAAATATTCTCTTTGATAAAAAGAAGTTTAAAAATATTGGGACAGATTAAGAAATTATGAAGGAAAGCTAATATGACAATTTTTATAGATTTCAAGTTATTGGAATTCACTTAGAAGTATATCAGGAAGTAGAAGTGGTTTTGCAAATGATGAGGCATCTTAAATTGATTTCCAATGGTTCTTTCTTGCATGTGATTGACAAAATATTGTGTGTTTTACACTTGTTTGGAGGTCATTTTCATCATCTGAAAATGAAAGAAACAAAACTCCCACACTTTAAAAACAAACAAACAAAAAGCAATCTACACAACATCTGGGTCCCTGATTCAATTTGTTTCTGGAGTTATTTTCTTATCTCATAATATCGAGAGTTAAGAAAAAGCTGTTCTGGATTTATAGTTGAACTATAATTCCTTGGATTTACAGTTAGCTTATAATTCACTTCAGGTGGTATAATGAAGTTAGACAAAAGTCAGAGACAGTTTGAGCCGAAGGACACATAAACACCTTTGGATTATAGCCATTCTGGAAGTGGTTTTGAACCAGCACTTGGGGACCAAGGGCAGGAGGCAAGACACTGATGAAAGACCTTGGGTAAGAAGGAGTGGACAGCCATGGGTCAGTTACGATAAGCAGCCGCTGTTAGTAGCCTAAGCAAAGAACTGTAAGGATGTACATGCCAGGCATAGCAGAAGGTCATCTACCAAGCAGTGAAGCACATGGGTGGTTTAAAAGATGTTCTGAAGAAAAAAGGTAAAAGCTGATGATGGCTGTAAAGAAGCAACATTGTGAAAAAAACTCAAACCAGCAAAACCCAAACCCTTTATATACAGAGAATACTTTCATCTGCAATTGATCCTTTATGCACTAGATAGAAATGATTTGGCATGAGGCAGAGGTGTAGGGTGCTGAATGTGAAGTCATTTATAATGTCAGAAACTGCAGTTGACATGTTATATGAGATGATGAACTTCCTTTCTGACAAGGAAGATTTTCTAAACAAGGTATTGTAGGGTTTTTCTTTCCCTTTCTGTTTCTTTAAATAGATTTCTGGATTAAATTAACAATAAAAAATATTAAAAATTTTTAGGAATAAAGTATAATTATCATTGTGCCTAGATTTAAGGGACCTGTAAGATATTTTCTTGTTGAGACAAGATGATCCTTTTCCTCTGAAATGAATAACAAAACTTTGACTCATTAAACCTTACATTGTGAATTATATATTATATCTGCAATATATTTTGGTCTATACATCCAAGGTTACATTCCATTATCATTAAGATGTCTGACACAGAAAGAAAACAATATATCAGTCAAGGTATGTATCACTGCAGTGTTTTTTTTAGAAAAAGGACTCTTTCTTTATCTGCCAGGGCATTTTTTTCCCATTTTTCATTAGTGGCTATGTAACCTACATAGTAGTAACACTCCATCTGTAAAAAATGGGTTAACCTGCACTTGGCAATAATTTTGTTGAATAGTTGGAGTATGTTAGCTGTCATACAAATGGCAAAACAGCAATCCTGGTCTCTGTCTTTTCTCAATGAACTGCTGAATACTATGCCCCAAGCAGACTTCCATTAATGTCTCCCTCTACTCTAGAAATATTTGGGTTTAGAATCTCATGCAATTTCTTGAATCATGTAAAAGACGCAGAAATTTTTGTCAGCACATGTCACCTCTCCTCCTCTTTAGAGATTTCCTTCAAGCTTGCACAAGCCGTGAAAATTAACTGTTCAAACTGCTGGCCAAGCCATGTTCAATACCATACAAAGAAATTAGTGCTTATTCTTTATATTTAGTGATCACAGATTATAGAAGTAATAAGTATTTTTTTGAGAAAGATTTCTAGCTCTTCTTCCAAATAAGCTTACAAGTCTATTCTTATGATAAAAGCAAGTTCAGTAAAGCTAAATATGGATCCTGACTGCCATGACTTGCTTTCTGAAAAAGGTTGTTGGCAATGTAATGCCGGCTGTACTAATTCTCAGTACTTTGTGAATATCTGTAGAATATGGATCATGTAAAAAATTATCTCTTCTTCAAAAACTATCATGGAAGACTTTGCTGGCATATTTAGGTCATCTCATGCACTACTTCAGTATGTTATACTTGCAGTGCCTTGTTTCATTTTGTCAGTTATTGTGATGCTTCTTGTACTTTGTATCTTTATTATTTTTCAAAGTGCTTCAAAATTTCTGCAATGTAAAGACAGCAATCCTTGTAAAACTGAAATAAATCTGAAACAACTGCTTGTGATTATACTTTGGTAGGAGAAGGTGATCACAGGGTATTTTGACAGAGAATTTAAATATGAGATGTAGTCACTAATTTGGAAACCTCTGCAGTCTGCTGTTGACCACAATAAAAAAATACTCTGCATTTTTTCTTCTCTAACTTCTCTAATTTTTTGTTTAAATCATGCTACCTAATTGGAGCATTGGAGTGACTATATTTTTGTCTTTCTAAAGCTTGTTATTTGCTGCTTGTTTTATTTTCAAGTCTAGTTAATACACATTGCATCCAGTACACTTGGCTGTCTTTCTAATCAAATCTGGAATATTGGTCAAAAGTATATCAAAACAATCAACTAAGGAAATTGCTTCCATTTAATATACATATATCTAAAATATATAAATATCAGAACTTGATCAATGTCCTTTATACATGAAATACCTTCTTTATTTATTGCTTTAAATGCTTTTCATAAATAAGATACTAAATTATTATGGATACTAAATTATTATGTATACTCCTTTAGTGTCTAGAAGCTTGGTGATGAATGATTGATGTCCAGTAATATTTGACCCTACTCTATTATGCTAGACAACCTACAATAGAAAACTATGAAAGAGACAAAATTTCTTTTGAAAATTTTGATTTGGGAAAACATCTTTCAGAGTTGACTTTGAAGAATTTTCAAAGATTGTTCAACCAGTTTAATAGACTTTTTAATTTAAAAAATTATTTTATCAATATAAATATTCTTTATTATTGTTATTATTTAAAATTCAGACTTTGGAATATTTGTAGTTTTTTTTAAAAAATACATTCTTTACATTAAACTGAGACTTTCTTAAAAGTATATCTTAGAGAAAAAAAACCCAATATCTTTCATTTCAAAAACATTCTTTTTTTCAGAATTATAGCATTCTCCAGAGGAAAAAAAATATTTTAAATACATCTGATTCAGTGCATTTTGCCTTTAAAAGTTTGTGTCATGGTTTGTTTTAATTTGGTCTTGTGGTTACAGAACATAAACTGCTTTCTTTGCCCTTTCATTTCTTTCATTCAGATCTCTGGTACCCTTTACTTGTAGTGAAGCTTGTCTGTATCTCCACTTTTTCTATACACCTTTTTTTCCACTCCAATTCAGAGACTCTGATTTAGGAAGATACTCCTGTGAATGTGTCGTTTTTGGTCCATTATGTGTCCCAGTTGAATGTAATAACCTTTCCTGTGAGAAGTAGTCTCAATCTTGCTTTTTGCATCTATCATGTTTTAGAAAAACAATTATATGTGTGAAACAGACTTTTATGTATTACATGCACACTATTCCAGAATATTTAATATTGTAGTCATAATAATGCTTTCAATGTGTGTATCTACTTCAATATTTGTTATGCTTTTGTTGTATATTTTCTATTTCTCTACAGGTAAGCCTTGTTATAACTTAAAAAAATAGTCTTATTTTCTAAAGCTTGTAGATCTCACGTATTTTATCGTAACTTCTCTAGTTCTTTCCTTAATTATACTTTTTTAGCTGCCTTCGCTTGAAGGCCCTCCTATATATCAGTCAACAGTCTTTAAATAATGGGAGGGGATGAAAAAAGTAGCAATTTAGATAAATAATCTTTTATCTCAAAAAATACCACCAAAGATTGTAGCAATGATGCACTTCACATAAGATACATTTAAATACACATAAAGAGATAGACAAAACAGTTATGTTCCAAAGAACTGAATTCTCCTGCTGTATGTGTTAGTACAGCTCCTGTGGGCATCCTTATGACAGAATTTGCATCTGAACACAATTATTCTAAGTTTATGGCAGCTTTGTGTATAATTAATTATGTTCTCAATCTGTCTTTTTAATGTTGATTTGTATTTACAAGTTTTATTGTATTAGCTGAAGAAAGAGGCACATAAAAACCTGTGAGTTCTTACCTTGGAGTTTAAAACATCAAGGACGTTTGGAGTCATGGTGAACATGCACAAGCAGGGAAGACTGCAGCTAAATGTAATTGGGAAACATATTTTAATTTCCTCCAGGAAGTTGATTTCACAAATGTTGTTTCTTTTTTCTACTTGTTTTGGCTATCTTCTTAATTACTGTGATCTTTAACAAAAAGCAGTTTAAGGTAAGCAAAGGCTTTGAGGAAAATGTTAGGATAAATGTGTTGAAAATATCACTTTGGTTTGTGATTTTCTGCTTGTTTATTTTGATTTCACAGTACAGACAATCTCATAAATATTATGTTTCCATGTATGCCTTAGGCATCTAGCTTTGTTGCTGTATCTGCAACCTATGCAACTTTTCTTACTCGAAATTTATACTTTTAACTTTTGAATAGAAAAGCCTTATCCCTAATTGGAATAAGCGGTTTTGTGAAAGTGATGGATTAAGTCTGATGCTCTTCAGTTGTCATCTATGCTGTTTTAAGAGTCAAACCCCTGAATTATATTTTGGATTACCATTTCATGTACCTTGATTAAAGTAATTTTCTACGAACTGTGACATGAACTGGGAGGACATTCACTGATAGGTTATAGCACAGCACCTATGTTCAGGGATTACTGTTAAAAATACTTCCTAGGTACAGATATTCCATATCAGGAATTATAGGAATCTACTGTTCAGCTAGCCACCCTTGCCTTCCTTTAAGACCCATGGTGAGAAAAAGACAATTAATCACAACCTAAAGAAGAAGTCTAAAATGTGTCAGAATACAAAGGGAAATGTAGGCTAGGATGTAGCTAGCTGCAGATGTTTGACCTTCAGTGAGATTAATTGCTACTCAAGCTATCCTCAATATTACACCAATTTTATTTTAAGACGGAATCTGTGCATGGTCTAACCACCAGATTAATTCAAAAAGTGTTTATGTAGCACAAAATATAACTGACTATGGTACCTAGACCGTCACAAAGGCAAACAACTATCTATTCCCCCAAAAGCATGTGAAATCTGAACACAGGAAAACAGCTGAACACAACGACTCATGCACATCACTACTTTCACCTGCTTTTTTGCATTTATCTCTCTGGGATTGAGACTGGTATCTCTTTCTTATACTTCTTAGGGCTTAGGCTGTGGCTGCTCACTTCATGTGGTGGTATTCTGGCCCAGATATCTCTGTGCCTTTTCCTTTCTTTGCAGGCTCATTCCCAAAAAACTAGGTGCAAAGAGATAGCTACAGCACAAATACATTGCCTCAGCTGGTAGAGTACAAGCAAACTTCCTTCAGAAAGTGTTGCTATAACAAATAAGGGTCGTTTAGTGATGTGAACATTACCCAGAAATATTATAACAAAGCAACAAAGCCATGAGAGTATTTATAGGATATTGAGTCATTGATGCTTTACTGTTCCACTGTGTTTTGTCAGTAACTAAGATATCCAGAGGTGCACTGACTGTCTAAGGTAATCTAGGAGTAATAAAAGGAATAGATTACAGATCTCCTGAGTCATCACTCAGTCATTTGTTTAATAAACCATGATGCCCCTCTGAAGACAGTGGCCTGACATAAGCTTAAAAAAAAAAAAGGTTAAATTACCTTTTTTTCATTTAATTTCATTTATTAAGTGGATATATATTCATGAGTTAGCATTATACCTTCCAAAATCTTTTCCTAAAAATCTTCAGTAATTTCAGCACAAAGAGAAATTAAAAGAAAATCTATTAATCTACACTGAAGAATTTGTAAAGTAAGTGAGGAATAAAATACGTGTTTCAAGTTAGGATGTCTACTGTTACAACCTGTATTTTTTAAGAAGCTTTTAAATATAAATATCAATTTTAAAATAACATTCCCATCTCTATTATATAAGTATATGTAACTCTAAAACCTTATTTCATAAGTATGTGGCAATAAAATATTGAAAAAAACTTTTGAAATGCAAAACAAAAATTATATTAATAATAAAAGAAATAAAAACTAGTATATTGTTCACCCTAAAATCACAAGATTGTAAAACTTGTGAGCTTGATACCTGGAACAGTTTTTCATGCAACTGTGTAAATATGTATACTCTTATGCATAATTTCATGTAAAATATCCTGACATTTTGTTTTTCCAAAATTTGAGTATACACAGGACTTCAGTATTTGATTATATACTTAAAGGGAAAAGCCATGCTATTTTTTTTTAATGATAAAACCATTTTCTCATTGAACCAGATGCCACTGGGACATCAGTTATGCTATATGTATACTATATGTTATACTGTATAATACATATGCTGTATGTATATCCTTAAAACCTTTATTCTGGGCAAAAGCCATGTGATCATTCATTAAGACTTTTAACAAATATTCTGACTGTCAGATTTTAGAAAGAAATTAATTTATACACCTAAGGTTTCTATATAATCTCTTTCATTTCAGTAATTTAGTGAAGTAGTAGTAGAAATGAAACAAGTGTACATGCTGTGCAAAACTGATTAACCTATCAGTATGTTGTTCTCTAGACAAAGAAAGGTGGATAATGCAAAATAAAAAGGAATTGTCTCATTTAATCTAGAAGAAAATCTGAAAAGCATCCTTAGGTAAGTGCAAGAAGTTTAATACTAAAGTATATTAAAAGATACATTGAACACATAATATCTCCCTTTAAAAATACAGGAGACAAAATTCACAATATTTTCCCCAGTTTTTTGTTAAAGATCTTAAATTTTTCTCTTGTTACACAAAAGCCTGTAGGATAGAATCCAGCAGCAGTGTGCATTACTGTATGTCAGATTAAAATTATCCAGATTTTCCAACTTGATAGAAAACATCTGACATATATGTGCTGGTTTTGGTTGTGATAATTTTCTTCATAGTAGCTAGTATGGGGCTATGTTTTGGAGTTTTTTTTCTGAAAACAGTGTGGATATTGCAGAGATATTTCCATTATTGCTGAGCAGTGCTTACGCAGAATCAAGGCCTTTTCTGCATCTCACACCACCCCACCAATCAGTAGTCTAGGGTTGCGCAATACGTTGGGAGGAGACACAGCTGGGAGGGCTGACCTCAACTGACCAAAGGGATATCCCATACCATATGACATCATGCCCACCATATAAATCTGAGGGAAGAAGAAGGGAGTGGGGACATTAACAGTAATGGCATTTGTCTTCCTAAGTAACGGTTATGTGTGACAGAATGCAGCTTTCCTGGAGACGGTTGAACATCTGCCTGCTGCTGAGAAGTAGTGAATGAATTTCTTGTTTTGCTTTGCTTATGCGTGCAGCTTTTGCTTTGCCATTAAACTGTATTTACCTCAACCCACGAGTTTCTTACTTTTACCTTCTTGATTCTCTACTTCATCCCATCAGGGAGGGTAGGGGAGTGAATAAACAGCTGTGTGGTGCTTAGGTGCCAGATGGGGTTAAACCATGACAATATATCAAACAAAAATTGAAAGTGTCTATAGACAGAAAGGAAGAGAAATTTAAGGCTGAAATCTAAGCTATTTCCTTTGTGGAAGAAGACTTAGACTATTCCATTTCTATCTAGACTAACATAACAGGAGAGAGGACAAGAGTATTCCTAGGGTGTTCATGTTAGAGTGTTTGTGTCACAGCCTTATACAGTGGCACGCAACTTCCATCGCTATTGTTCCGCTGTCATACATCTGTAGTCTCCATCTGTCTCACGTGGCCTTTTTGCCAAAGAAGGCAAAAGTTCATATTTGTGTTTGATTTTAAGCCTCCCTGGATTTTTTTTTCTTTCTTCCTATCACTTCTCACTTGCCATTTATTGTGACAGGATGATACCTATGTCATCTTAGATTATTTTTCAATTTATTTTATTTTTCTATTCTAAACTTAGTGGGAAAGTATAGTCCCCAGGATAATCTTCCTATCTATAGGCCATGTATTAACATCTTATTTTCATATGCCTCATCCCTCCAGAATAGGTTTTTATTTCACCCTCCCCATTTTAAGCATAATGTGAGTTAACAGCAGCACGGTTGTAGAGACATAAACATATATTTTCTAGATTGTTGTATAGAAGAAAAGGGCTTCAGCTATCACATTAGAAATTTGAGAATCATGCACATTTCATAATATATTTATCTCATATTTGTATGTGTATTTAGATATATATATATGGGTTAGAGATATATATATTCAGGTTAGAGATAAGGAGGAAGTTCTTTACTGAGAGGGTTGTCAGAGGCTGGAACAGGCTGCCCAGGGAGTTGATGGAGTCACCATCCCTGGATGTATTTAAAGAGCGGGTAGACGAGGTACTTAAGGATATGGTTTAGGGGGTAGACAGGAACGGTTGAACATGATGATCTCAGAGGTCTTTTCCAACCGAGCGATTCTGTGATTCTGTGATTCTGTGATATATGTATATACAGTAACTTTTATATAGATAAATATATATTCCCAAACACACACAGTTTATGTACATATATGAAGATGGAATTGAAACAAAGGACAAAAAACGTGTGTTCTGTAATTAGAAAATGGGTTATGAATATATTATTCTCTACTGTTACACAATTGTAAGGGAAGTGGTTTAGGGTCTTTTCTGTAGATTTTTTTAAAATGCAAACCCTTTCTCCTCCCACCCCCCTTCCCCAAAGCTATGCAACCACAAAGAATATTTACACTTCAGTTGTACTCCCAAGGGATAAATAGCAGTTAGGTGTCTAACTCTTACTGAATTTCAATGCAAGTTAGGCACATCTGTGCCTTTGCAAATTTCTCCCTTATAGAAAATTATTTTTTTTGCTATACCACATGCTTTCCTTTAGTATCATTAGGGAACATGATTATAATTAGAAACTTGCAATGAAATCTTAATAAGAAACATGAGACAATATATCATAATCTAATATAATGATACCTATTAGAATGTTAGAGCTCACCTCATCAGTAGTATACTTATGAATACCTATCTTCATTTTTATGGATTTTTTTTAATTTAATGGATGGATGTAATCACTGAGAAGACTGAAAGAAATACCTGATTGCAGACTGACCCTGGAGCGAATTGTGATATAATTCACGTTTCAGGAAGGACAGGATTAGTTTACAGAGGGAAAGTAAGACTTTTTCATTTCAGCAGTTACAGCTGAATAGTAAGAAAGTACAGCAATTCTTGAAAACTCTTTTATTTTTTATAAAAACAGCAGTAAGAATACGCAAGGAATGTCCTTTATTGGCAGAAATTTGAACCTAATGACCTAATTAGTATTCTTCACCATCAGATTTTTGTGTCTGATAGCAATAATGGACACCTAGTAGCTGAAATTTTCAGAACTGATTTGGAAATATATTGCACATATATTAATCAAAATAGATTTCTTTTTGAATTATAGATCAGAGACAATAGAATCATAAATAATATAAGAACAAGGTTGTTCTGAAGGTAGTTTCAGAAAAGGGTTCCATAAGCACAACAGGATAAGCTTTCACATCTGTCTGAAATATGTATTCATGGAATTCCTGGGGATGAATCTTTTTAGAGCACTCACTTATTTGTATGATTACTATCAAGAGCCATTTGACAGAATTCATAAGGCTCAGTCAATTGCAGATAGCTGCCATGAGTTTTCTTATGCATTATTAATCTTCTGCACTGCAAAATATTCAGAGAATATGATTTTAGTAGCCTACGGTGAACGAAAGAGTGATATAGTAGTATAGCAGCCAATAACCAAAAATGTAAAAACATTACTTTTCAACATTATTCTTTTTTCTCATAATATATCCTTTTTTCATATTGTTTATTTCTTTTTCTGTCTCCTTTTTTCTGCTACTGCTCTTTATCTCTTTTCCCTTTCATCACATTCTTCTTTACCCTTTCTTAATTATTCTTCCTCTTCTTGACATTCTCATTATTTTTATGAAGTTTCTTTGGAAGAGAGAGAACACTATTAGCAGTCCTGAGATTTTCATACTTATGAATTCCCAGTAACTAATATCTTTTATATCATGATTTTGCATTAAAGAAAATAATTTGGAACATGAAAGCATGGCTTAGGCTAAATGCTAATTTTGCTTTTAAAGCTGTTGCTTCAATCTCTGTTGCTTCAGAGGAATGGACAAAATTTTCTCCTGTCTGCAGCCAGCACTACCTCAGGTCCCTCTCTACTGTGGTGCTCAGTAACCCTCCTTCCTGCTCTTTCTCTGGGTCTCTTAGATCAGACAATTTTAAAATACACATACAAAGTGAGAGTGCAGCATAATTATTTATTGACTAATACATACACAGTAGATAATTAGGACTAAAAAGTTACTAGGCTAAGCATTAATCAGCTCACTGGCCCTGATGGAAGACTTGATGAGTGTTTGTTGGCAAGTCAGCCATCAATCAATCAATCAATCATCAGCCTCTGTTAATGCTTGGAAATCCTTAATATTGCTGAATTGCTATCTTCTGATTCTTTGTTTTTCAAATGCCACCCCAAGGGTTTTATAACTTTTCATGTCAATATTTTCCCTTTTGAAAGTCTGAGCTGCTTGTAATGTTTCAGCAATGACACTTCAGGGCTTTTACTTTTATTATTTTGTGTGGCTTTAGCTCACATACTTTCTCATGCCTTAAAACCATTTTCCCAGTAACACCGAGCCAGGCTCACAGGGCTGTAATGCACCAAACCAAGCTGGCATTCAGAGACAGCTGCGTCCCTGGGAGGAAGGTGGCTGTTGATCCCTTCCTCAGCCTGCAAGACCTGCCAGCATCTCCATTCCTATGGCAGTGTCTGGAGAAGGGAGTACTGCTTTCCCACATCCAGTCACTGCTTCTGTGCTAAAAACAGCTGCCATTCTTCCTCCATAGCAGCCGTGGTTAATTTTTGTACAATTTTCAGCAGGATCATTTCAACTATTCTTAGGTTATATATCTTATTTCTGTAAGCCGCTATCTTTCTCTTGAGCCTGAAAATTTCTAATGAAGATATAATTCTTCTCTGCAGCATTTCAGCATTTTCCTGTGCCTCTCCATGTTGTTTTTTTATGCTTTATTGGGACATTAATCACCTAACATAGAAAAAAATGTACAAATTTCTTCTGGTTTAGGAAAGCGTTGGATTCAGAGTTCTTAGATCTCCTCTCTTATTGACCTTCTAATCTAAAATCCCTCTGTTAAAGCTATATGAAGAGGAAAAAAACTATGGCATAGGTATTATCATGGCACATGCTTTTAGCAGCAGCTCCTCGCTGTCACACAACTTACTTCACTGAAGTATCTATGTTTAAAGAGATTGCAAAATGAAACAGAACAAAAAGAAAGAAGTATTAGTTCCAAGCACATCATGTCTGAGAAAACAGTAAAAATCTTTTTGGGAATGAATATTTTGTCATGAAGGGTTCTTTTGTTTAAAGAAAATTAGGTTTCAGGCAGTCAAAAGTAAGAACATACCCATTGCTAAAAACTATTTCATTTCCTAAACAAATACTGACTAAAAAAGAGAAGGCAGCTCAAATGTTGAGCTCAAATGTTGAGCTGCCTGCCAGAATTTTAGGGACACTGAATCTGCCAGTAGGCACTGATATGAGACATCATTATTGTGAGTTATGTTATGCCTGAACACTAGTGCAGTGCCCAGGGGCATTTTGTACCTGACTATGGATAAGCTATATTGTGCCCTAGTTTCAGTAAAACTGTGTGAACTTCTGTGTGCGTTTACGCGTTTGCTATGCCTATGCTCCAGCATGATCGGAAACTATGATGCCACATAAATCCATTCCAAAAGCAAGATAATGCACCCTGTTTTTCAGTTAAAAAAAACAAAACAAAACAAAACAATACAAAACAATAAAAAAGGGTTGACTTCTCACTTGTATCAAATTGTGATAATCTAGTTTCATTATAGAGTGTTATCTTATTGTGATTTTTTCTCACAAAAATATACTAGAATAAGCTTTCCTTTTTCTCAATCCCCCCCCCGGCCCTGCCTCATTTTATTTTCACTACACACTGAGTGAATTGGTTTATTGAGAAGCAGTGTCATTTAATATGCAATTAGTTATACAAATGCTCAAATGTAGCTCTCTGCATATTGTAAGAAAATTACTAGCCATCTTAGAGACTTGGTAAGTCACGTTATGTACACGTAAAGCTGCGTGAGCTGTTCACAGAGAACCAATTAACTAGTAATCTTTTCCATTTTCCTTCTTTGCAAATTTTTCATGATGACATTGGGGTCCTCAATATGCATATTGGGTAAACAGAAACTCTATTTCAAGGGAGGTGATTCTGTTCCCCTACACCAATCTGGTGAGACCCCACCTGGAGTACTGTGTCCAGCTCTGGAATTCTCAGTACAGGAAACATGAAGCCATTGGAACAGATCCAGAAGAGGGCCACAAAAATGATCACAGGGATGAAATAGCTTTCCTATGAGGAAATGCTGAGAGTTGGGCTTTTTTAGCCTGGAGAAGAGAAGGCTTTGGGGACATCTTATTGTGGTTTTGAATAATTAAAGGAGGCTTAAAAGAAAGATAAGGCCAGACTTTACAGTAGGATCTGTTGTGATAGGACAAGGGGTAATGGTTTTAAATTAAAAGAGGGTAGATTCGGACTAGATATAAGGAAGGCATTTTTTACAATGAAGGTGCTGAAACACTGGAACAGGTTGCCCAGAGAGGTGGTAGATGCCCCATCCCTGCAAACATTCAAGGTCGAGTTGGATGGGGCTCCTGATCAAGTTGAAGATGTCTCTGCTCACTGCAGGGGGATTGGACTAGACAACCTTTAAAGGTCCTTTCCAACTCAAACTATGCTATGATTCTGTGAGTCTGTTTCTAAATGTGAATGCCTTTAACAAGATTCAATCCCAAAACACCTCACCCCTGTGAAAAAAAAAAACAACACCAAAATCCTCAAACAGCACTGCAGTCTTAATGACTGTTCTTACCAGATACTTGTCAACATGCTAGGAAAATATGTATAGCTTAAACCAATCTTAGTATGGTGGTTATTCAGAAGTAATTTCTTTCAATAACTTACAGTACTCACAGTTAGATCCAGACCTAATTATTTTTTATTAGTTAAATATGTCAAAAAGTGTTACATTATTTGGTTTGCTGGTTATTAATAAAAGAAATATTCTCACTTAAAAGTTCCAGTTCCTAACTAAGATTTTGTTATGTTTTTAAGTAAGCTTTACAGAATCATAGAATGTATTGGGTTGGAAGAAACATTTAAAGATCATCTATTCCAACTCCCTTGCAGTAAGCACGGACAATGTTACTACATCAGGTTGCCCAGAGTCCCATCAAGCCTGACCTTGAATATCTCCAGGGATGGGGCCTCCACCACCTCTCTGGGCGACCTGTTGCAGTAATCTATCACCTTCATATTGAAGAACCTTTTCCTAATATCCAACCTAAATCTACCCTTTTCTAGTATAAAAAGGTCTCCCCCAGAGCCTTCTCTTCTCCAGAATGAACAACCTCAACTCTCTCAGCCTATCTTTGTAGCAGAGGTGCTCCGGCCCTTTGATCATCTTTGTGACCCTCCTCTGCACACACTCCAGCATTTCAATGTCCTTTTTGTGTTGGGGACTCAAAAGCTGGATGCAGTACTCCAGGTGAGGTCTCATCAGAGCAGAGTAGAGGGGCAGAATCACCTCCCTTGATTTTCTGGCCACACTTCTTGTGATGTGGTTGGCTTTCTGGGCTGCAGATGCACATCGGTGGCTCATGTCCAGCTTCTCCTCTACTAGTACCCCCAAGTCCTTTTCCTCAGGGCTGCTTTCCAGCACATCATCTCCTAGCTTGTACTGATAACAAGGATTGCCCTTACCCAGGTGTTGGACCCTGCACTTGGCCCTGTTGAACCTCATGAGATTCACCTGGGCTCACTTCTCCAGCTTGTCCAGGTCCCTCTGGATGGCATCCCTTCCCTCTGGCATATTGACTTCATCACCCAGCTTGGTATCGTCAGCGAACTTGCCGAGGGTGCACTCAATTCCTCTGTCAATATCATTAATGAAAGTATTGAACAGCACTGGTCCCAGTACAGACCCTTGAGAGACACCACTTGTATCCATCTTCCAATCTGAACATCAAGCCATTGACCACTACTTTCTGAATGCGACCATCCAGCCAATTCCTTATCCACTGAACAGTCCACCCATCAAATCCATACCTGTCCAACTTAGAGAGAAGGATGTTGTGGGGGATCATGTCAAAGGCCTTGCAGAAATCCAGATAGATTACATCCATAGCTCTTCCCTTGTCTACTGATGCAGTTATGTCATTGTGAAAGTCACTAGGTCGGTCAGGCAGGACTTGCCCATAGTAAAGGAAGTTTCCTGGTATGCTTGTTTATGAGAATATTCCTGTTGTTAATTATCTATACTTGGTCATAACCTACCTTTTCCTAGGAAGTTGCCCTAACTGAATTCCAGTAGTTCCTATTAAAAAAAGCTCAACAAGTCAGGATGAAAACCAAATTATTTTAGGGCACTTCGTTACATAAATTGTTACTGGCAAAACGGAGCCTCACCAGCACTGATGTATGTTCATCTCTTCACTCAATAAATTATTCTTTCGAAATCTCAGAAAAACTCAAGTATTTAAAGACATATATGTGTATTTTTGTTTGCAGAGATTAGACTGTTACTTAGAGCAAGGCTTATTCTGCTTATCTTCCTGTTCTAACTTACATTTTTTCTAAGCAATTTCAATAACTGTAAAAATCTAAATATAAACACAAAGAACAGATAGAGCAAAAAAATAGGTCTTTTTTGAAAAAAATATCCAAAATAAGCAATATTTGCTCCATCTCAATGGTACTGACCATATATTCATACTCAGTCTCCACACTGTTGGGTGAATTGCCTCAAGCTAATACAAACAATATTTAATACATTTCTGTTTAGTTTAATGCTAGGGAGGTTTTATCCTATAGGTAATGTGTCTCTGAAATCACTATCCTTTTTATTTGAGGTAAGATTTTCTTGAAAAAAGAATCCGGATTTTTGTATTTTTATTAATAAACTTTTAAAATATATCTGTCTTGATACTGAAGTTAAATTAATTTAAATACATTAGAGTTTGTCTGGTCAGTTTCCAAATTCATGAAATGCAGAAAACAGGTAGAGTTAAACTGCAAACTCTTCCTTTTCCCTAATGATGTGGCAGATCAAAATCCATAAAGGTCATCTAGGTAAATACTCAAGTGAACATTTGTGCAAATATTTTTTCATAACAGTTTCTTCTGCAAGCATTTTTGCAAACAAAAATTTGCTTGTATAAATGTTTGCAGAAATGAACGGAGAAATCAGTATGTAGTCTGGCAAACTGTTCTCTTAGAAAAGTTTTGGGATTTTCAGTATCCATTAGAACTATCTAAAATATAACTTTATATCTGTGAAAAATTTTAAGAGTACTGTTAAATTTGAAGATAGTAATACAGTTTTCATAAAAAAAAATCTTTCTAGATCTACTGCTTGGAACCCTTCAAACTTTATGACAGACTAGGTTTATGAATCTCCTACAGCTAATGAGTGAATGGGATACCAGGAAGGGCACTGAGCAGTGGATCAACTACTTACTGATTGGAAAAAAAGAAAACAAGAAAACACCTAAATCATCAGTTTTCAATCTGTGGCCTTAGAGGTCATGGGGCATTTCTAGAAGTCTGTAAAAGGTGACTAAAAAAAAACTTTTTTATTTTGATGATTGATCACATTTCCTCTCCACAGGTCCTACCATCCTCTGAAAACATTAGGTAACATGAGATTATGATTGCTACTTCCAATCAGTAATCATATCCCATCTGTTCGTATTGTGCAGGAACTAATAATTTGCTTGAAAGAACAATAAAGAGGAATCTTCAATCACCACTGCTAAGGATGAAATCACAGATAAGTTAACTTTAAATAAAACAAACAAAAAACTCTGTGGGGGTAAAAATAATTGTAGACCCAAAGATATCATCTTTGATTGAAGACTTCCAGGGCTATAAAATTGGATCACTTGTCATAGAACTTTTGTTTAGATACTTCCTATTAATTTTGTCTGATTTTTTTCATCTTTCTCAAGAATACTAAAAATTCTTAATAAAGTTATTATCTGCTAACAGCTGATTCCTACAGCAAGATTCAGTCTTATTTCTGTTAGTCTGTTAGAAACATTCTTAGCCACAAGTCTTCCCAATGTCATGAGTGATCTTTCTATTCCCAATTACAGAAGTATGGAGAGTTCTGGAATGAACAAGAAAAAGACTGACTACTTGTTTTCCAGTATAGTGTACCTTAGAAATTTTTTTCTGTAAAACTTTAAATAGTAATTTGTATAATATGACTTCTCAGATATTCTTCAGTCAGCCACAGGGACAATGCCTCTGAACACTGTAATTTCAGCTGTACAATTTAGAACTAAGCATTTTATTTACAGAAGATTCAAGGTATTGAAAACGTTTTCAAATTGACAAGTGGTTTTGATTGAGGGAAAAGAGGCACATATTTTCTCTTTTGAATTCTTTGACTGAAAGATTTTAGGTTTTCAATTCTAAGCCAGGATTTTTACTACTTTATGTCTTTGTGACTTGAGTATCAGCATCTGTGCTTCTCTTTAGAAATGTCGTTCATCATTCTAGTGTGTACAAATGCTCATTAGAAAAAGTGAAGATGCTGGAGGAAAGTCTAAATAAAGGAAATGGACTCAGAAAACCTCAATTAAAAATAACAACAATTCAGGAGATTTTGTTTATGTCTTTTGCTCTTCCTATAGAAGACTAGAAACTCTATTGCCTTATCTAAAGGTTAAAAATAGCCATTAAATATTATCAATCATGAATAAAGTTTTACAACAGTTATATACTTTGCAAATAAGAAAACAAATAAATTCTATTTAATTCTACCCTTAGTTTTTCAACAAGTGTTAAAACCTTTATTGCTACTTTATCTAACATCACAAATGTCTAAACTAAGAAACAGAAATAATGGAAAATACAGTGAAGTGTGTCAGATACTATTTTGAATGTCAGCTCATAGAGGCAAATTGGAAAACTAAATCCTTATGTTAAGTTCCAATTCTTGTTGAATAGGGCTCGTAAACTGAATACATTTTTTTCATAATGGTGTCCTTTTAAGTTTATATAAGGTTCAGTTCTATTAGTACTAAGCCTATTTCATGGGTCTACTCACATTTTACTAATTGTAGGACCAGATTAAACTTTATTACTGTTCTGGAAGTAATATTTGGCCTTTAATGGTGGAAAAGTGATGCCAAAAAGAAAACAGAAGAGAGGATCTTGCTTTGCTTACTGTGGTGAAGGAAGAATGAGTTGGAGTTACAGCACATAACACCCACCAGAACACTTGGCTCATTCTTAGCTCTGCAATTTCTTCTTTGAAGGATCAGCACTCTTCAGCAGTGCAAGAATTGTCAGTCACAGAATCACAGAATCACAGAATCACAGAATCACAGAATCACAGAATCACAGAATCACAGAATCACAGAATGTTAGGGATTGGAAGGGACCTCAAAAGATCTTCTAGTCCAATCCCCCTGCCGGAGCAGGAACACCTAGATAAGGTTACACAGGAAGGCGTCCAGGCGGGTTTTGAATGTCTCCAGAGAAGGAGACTCCACAACCTCTCTGGGCAGCCTGTTCCAGTGCTCTGTTACCCTCACTGAGAGGAAGTTTCTTCTCAAATTTAAGTGAAACCTCCTGTCTTCCAGTTTGTGTCCCTTACCCCTTGTCTTATCATTGTTTGTCACTGAGAAGAGCCTGGCTCCATCCTCGTGACACTCACCCTTTATATATTTATGAACATGAATGAGGTCACCCCTCAGTCTCCTCTTCTGCAAACTAAAGAGACCCAGCTCCCTCAGCCTTTCCGCATAAGGGAGATGCTCCACTCCCTTAATCATCTTTGTAGCCCTACGCTGGACTCTCTCCAGCAGTTCCCTGTCCTTCTTGAACTGAGGGCCCAGAACTGGACACAACATTCCAGATGCGGTCTCACCAGGGCAGAGTAGAGGGGGAGAAGAACCTCTCTCGACCTACTAACCACCCCCCAATCCCCCATGTCAGTCCTCAGCATGCTAGACAAAGAAAAACTCCCCTTTTCTTTTCTTCTCATCTTCTATTTAACATAATATTGATCCTGAATGAAGAGAGAAAATAAAACATGTAAACAATATATTAAAGTATTGCTTAGTTGTACAGCTCTTACATTTGACCTAAACTCCCATTTACATAGAATAAGATAGAGATAAAAAGGACGTTCTTAATTTATTTTTGTGTTAGCAAGAGTCAAGAAATGTTTTGCCTGAACAGAACAAAAATCACCATCGATAAAGAGGATTTGCAGCTAAATTCTGCTGATGTTCTGTTACTTTGTCTCTGGGAGAGGTTATTAGCTAGGATGATATATGACATTGTACTTTACAGTAATAAGTACATTCTCATGTACTATGTGACCCAATTTTTCTCAGTATTAGTGAATGGAAGAGATACAGAACAAAATAGTTAAAGCTACATATTCTTTTATGCTTAGTCACCTCTTTAAAAGTATTCTTGACTATTTATCTGTTTGACTCTTTCATTAGCACTCTACACTTTAAAATATTCTAATTATCTTACACTTACACAAGGAACACTGAGAAACAATCTGGGTTAAGTGACAAGGATCAGAAAGAATGAAAATAAGTATCCTGAACAAAATTCTCTATTTGCAGAAACTTTTAATTGGTTTAGAACTTTTTTGTCTTCTTGAGTTTTCTGTCCACAAGGTGCATAAATTTCCTCTAGATCATTTATGTGGTTAGTCTTTTGTGTATATGGTCTTCAGTATATTGTCTGTATATATTTCATGACAAGCTTTCAAAGCTATTACATGAATTACTTCAAAATGTCTGGTAAATTGCAAGCTGTAAGTACTTTACTTTTAGTCTAATTTAATGAACAACACTCGGAAGTTTCACTGAAACTATCTTTATGTCTCAGGTTTAAGGTGCAAATATACATATTTATAAAATAAAAATTGCCATTCAGTGATACTCTTGCAGTTACATTTCCTATTGGTATTCACTGAGAGTATTGCAATCATATATTCATTGCATGATATATTCATTGAGAATATTAATATGAATCCCAATATTCTTCTAATATCCAGTATTCATAGAATATTAATGAACATAATAAATCACAGAATAAGCACTGAAGTGAATACATTTATTATTTGAGAAAATATTTGTAAAACCATTCTGTACATTTCAGAGAAGAGCCAAGTGTCTGCAAGCCAGCCTAACATAAGTTTACACACCATATTAATTTAAATACAAGAAAGAAGGTTGAAGGGAGAAGAATAGGCACAATATGCATCTTCTCTGAGTACTGCCATGCAGATTCTGTAAATAGAATATGAAGCTAGATCAACGAATGGCTCTTCTTGAAGTAAAATTTATGCTTAGCCTGAAAGGCTTCAACATTAGTTCTCTGTCTCACCAGGTATACCCAGCTGCTGACCATGAGCAACATATTAGAGCTAGCAGTGTGGAACTGCTTTCCTTCAACTGCTCCACAAAGATATTTTTTTTATCAGCCTTTTAAGGTGAGATGCTAAGTCAAGTAAAACTATCTAGGACTCATGCAAGCACAAAAAGTACATCTGAAAAAATATCCCATAAAATGAAAGGCTAAATAAGTTGTTCATTTTGGGTTGGTGCTTCCACAGAAAATAAAGTATTGCAACTATAAGATTTATTGTAATATTGATTCTTATTCAGCTTTTGCATTACTCACTGTATGCACATATGTACACACATACATATGCAAAGAACACCTGATTTTTTTTTTTTGAAAACTAATTGGGAGCACATACGAAGTAATAACACTTTGTTGCTAGGTTTTGATTAATTTTGTTCTGTTTTACCAAGATTTTTATTGAGGAAATTGTGAATCTTGATATCTAACTTCATCATTTCTAATACTGAAGTTGCAAAAAATAAAATCTTTGATTTTCACAGCTAGTTTATTATTTCATATATCCAGCTTCTAAAAATTTTAATAGAAATTAGACATCTACTTGATTTTGAATACATCTTTGATTTCTTTTCCTCTAGCTAAATTCTTGAATGAAGTTTCCTTCAGAGATTTGAGTATAAATCTTGAAGAAGAAACTTGTATGCATCTGAATTCAGAGACGTAAAATGTTCCTCAAAAAGGATAACTGTGATCTAACTGACATGAGTGCCTGCATTTAAGAATGATAGCTATCTTAAGTTGTTAAATTTCATTTTAAAGTGAGTAGAATTTTTTACTAGAGAGTCTTATAAATCAGGACATGCTTTGTCACAGGTAGGTTTACTACAAAAACTTTCCGTGGTTTTTTCTTTTGTTAGTACAGTCTGAGTTGGACAGTATTGTCAAGCTGCCAAGTAATTTTAGCTCATGAGCTTTCTCATTGACCTCAGTATTTGCAGAAATGGAACCTAAGTCTGTCTGCAAATATGATCCTGAAACAGCTAAAGTTGAAAGGATTAAACATACAGTCTTACTATTTTAATATTTTAATTATCAATTAAAATACATTACAGGAAGGATATCTTGCTAAAACAGAAAATTTTTAATGCAAAAAATCTTCCATTCTTAGGCTTGTCTGTATAAATATATTGAGACCTTATTCAGTAACTTTGAGTACAGTGCAAATTTACCTAAAATCAAATGGGATTTTTATGTAAAACCTAGAAGGAAGTGCTATGAGTGTAAGTGATACTGGTCTCTAGCAGCCCTATAGTAGTGGTAGCTACAGCATTACAGTTGCTCTTCTATTGCATGATAAATCATCTTAAGTTGTGGCTCACCCTTTTGCCTTAGACATTGAATTAACAAGCAGAAGACCGCAGAGCCCTTGAGTTGTGCTACTTCATGTTTCAAAATTGTGGTGAAGCTATAATGTCTGAACTCAAGAGCTATCAAACTGCAGCTGCAATTAATGGCAAATAGTTTTCTGAAGTGGGGAGCAGGCTTGACTTTGAGAGCAGAAAACCAACATATATCTTATATTTCTTCTATGTACGATTGTTCAATTCATTAGTATCAAAGTAGCATATGTAATGGACTGCTAAGACTTTCACTAGTGCAGACAAATTGGGTGGATCAATATGTTGCTACATTGTCAGTACAGATCAGCTTTGACTTTAGGTAATGGCTGACAAAATGTTTCAAGATGAGCATGTAGAGGAAATAATTGCACCTCCCACTAGAGAAAGGCTCTTGCTTTAATCAGGCGATGCCACAGAAGTTTATAACTGCTTCTAGTCTGCTGAGCTGGCAAAAGAATCCAGTGAAAGCAGGTGGTCGAGGTGCATAAAGCACTTTTCTCTCTTTGCAATCACAGAGTTAAAGAAGGTTCTAAAGATGTCAGATACAGTGAGTCAGACATTCAGCATACTGAATGCACACATCCTCAAAGATTTTTCATCCACAAAGATCTATGAAATATATTGAAGATAAATGCAGTTGTTGGACAAAAGTAGTTCAGCAAAGACATTGCATAAAGATCAGATATTTTGCTCAGCCATGTCATAACACCCAGTTCAGGTAATAAATATATGTAGTTACAATGCCAGGAGTTTCAACTGAGTGTGATAGTGTAAGACACTTTCTGGATATTCTACCCCATGCATTGCTAATGTTCTTGCTGCATTATTGATGATTATGAATTCAGCACTGCACACAGCTCAGCAATTTCTGCTTGGAAAGAACCTCTGTATTTACGGTTTTTGCGAGAGCACTGCCTCATCTCTAAAGGGCAACCTGACTGAATCTATTCCTATTCCTGGTTATTTGCCTATAAGCATATCTCAATACACATTTGAAAACCTTCCCTATTCTATCTACATATATATAAACAGGTCAATACATACATATATATAGGTCAATGGATTCATGAAATAGCATCAAATGGTGCTACAAGTCAAATTCTTGTTTCAGTCAGAGCTCTCCCTGTGTCATCAGCCCCACAGGCAGGTATTGATCCATAGTATGTTTCCAATTATTTCTCCCTTCACTAGCAGGACTGAGGAGATCCTCAGGTCCTTGATCCTCACTTCCAGAGCTCAGTCTCCCTTGAAATGCTTGGGATTGACCCAACAGCGTCATTGGTGTCCAGATGGATGAAAAGCAGAGGTTAATAGACCAAAGGTAAGGAAAGGCTTGGTCTTCTCTCCATAACAACCCAGATTTAGATGTGTATTTGGTTTATATGGCAAGGTTTTGGTAGTGGGCA
>NW_010191820.1:0-3596 GCF_000695765.1 Mesitornis unicolor | reverse complement strand
CAGGAGTGACTTCTGTGAGAAAAGACCAGAAACTGCCCCCAGTGTCAGAGAGAGACAGTTTCTGTAGGCTTTAAACCAGATATACTGCTGTCCATATATAATCCTATCAGTGGTGCTGGTGGTGTCTCTGTGATAACAGATTTAGGAAAGAGTAAAAAAAAATCTTTGCAGCAGCTGCAAGAAACAGAAGTGAAAAAGATTCGAGAGAAACAACGATGTAGACAACAAAGTCAGAGAAGGAGGAGGAGAAGGTGCTCCAGGCGCCAAAGGCAAGATTCCCCTGCATTCTGTGGAGATGGTGGTAAAGCAGGTTGTCCCACAGTAGCTCATGGAGGACATCAGAGCAGATATCTACTTTGCAGCTCCTGGAGGACTCCATGCTAGAGCAGGTTTATTCTGAAGGACTACAGCCTGTGGGAAGGAGCCATACTGGAGGAGGAAAAAATATGAAGATAAAGGAACAACAGACAGGAAGTGTTACAGACTGACTGCAACCCCCATTCCTTGTGCCCCTGCACTGTTCAATGGGGAGGAGATTTAGAGGACAGGAGTGAGCCTGAGACAAGGAAGAAGCCAGGAGAGTGAAAAAGGTGTTTTCAGTTTTGCTTTTATTTCTCACTATTGCACTCTATTTCTACAAATATGATGCAATATCGTGGTGTATGGATGATCTGATAAAAACATGTTATTTTTTTCATAGCATAATGGAAGTCATGTTTCTTACATGGGTGAGAATGTACTTTCCTCAGGGAGCTACTTGCCATGCTCAGAGGAGACAAGATTTCACAGAGTGTAAGATGTAACAGACGGAAGAGACAGTAAAATGCTGGGGTAGCCTGCAGGATCAGGATACTCAGCTGAGAAAGGGAAAGAGCAGCTTGCCAATCATCAGAGATAATAACAGAAATAAATCTTGGAGATTATGGGGAGTTTGTTACAATTTGCATTCATGGGTTAATTCAGGCCAAAGGTGAACCAAGGACAATTTTCAAAGACACAGTGAGCAAACAGAGAGAGCTGTGTGTGATTTCTTTTCTATTGTTTCCACTGTGTCTGACCTAGTCACTTTTACACTTTTAGTTGGGTCTACTTTAAAAAAAAAAAAAACAACACAAAAAAACAAACACCCACAAAACAAAACAAAACAAACTAAGTTTTTTTTTAAGTATCTAGTCTGATACAATCTGTCCTTTGTTCTTTTTATGGTGTGGGATTTTGGGTTGGGCTGGGTTTGGTTTTCTTGGGGGAGGGGAGGGAGAGGTAACTTAAAAAGCAACCTTCCTTCTTTTTGCAGAATTTAGAATAGGAAACAGGCTAGGCAGATCCACCTCAAAGCTCTGGCTAACTCCAGGTTTCTTAGAAGCTCTTAGGGCCCGAACGGTGAAAGTATGTGTCCAGATGAAGACAAAACTACTTCTTTTTCTCAGAGGAGTAGTGAAAATTTGCAAGCTGCATCAATTTTCGTATTATTTAAAGTATTTATTCACAGCCTCATATTTCTGCAAGAGAAAGTCAGTGTCCCATGTCTTTGCTATCCTTTTTGAAGTGATTAGTGCCTCTGCGATTTCTAGAAGGAAACATGCTTCCTGTTCTCTCATGAGGCAGCTGTTTAAAGGCTGCCAAAATATTTATCCTTTGCAAAGGATCTATAATTGGCAAAATATAACTTTACACCATTTGTATACTCTTTCAGAGGCATCCACAATAGTGTCAAACTATAGCTGTAATGTTACCAATTGTTGGCAGTCTGTTTTTCCAAAAAGATAGCAAATATTTTCTGAAAATAACTTCTAATACTTTAAGCAAAAACCGCAACATTCCATATCTTACTCTATCTCATGTATAATGTTATCCATATTCCAAATACTTATTTTGTTTGAAATTCAGTGAGAAATGTATTCCCCTCTCTACAATAGGCATTTGGGGCATGCAGCCCCTGCTTATTAATGCTTCAGGGAAAATAAGCAAAGATTTAATCTATAACATGAAGTGAGTAAACCAAAATTGTTTCAGGGGTTTAAAACCAAATTGCTTTATTTCCTTTCATGAAAGTTAGAACTAAGTGTTCTAGAAATCTTTTAGTAGAGGATCTCAAAATCTTTTTCTGAAGTGATATGTAATACTGCATAGAGTATACGTTCAACTACTTCTTAATTTATAGTAGTCTATGATCACTTAATTGGTAACTGAACTAAGTCCATCTTGTTCACATAGAAGGTGAATCTTGTTGTTGTGAAATATCACATAAACTTCAATTAAACTATTAGACAGTAATTACAGTCCATAACTGAGGCCATTCTGTCTTCAAAGCAATCAGAGATAATGCACTAATACTGTGAAGTCTTCTTTCCATATATAGAAGTTCTGTTTTTCTTAAATTGAAATTATTTCAATTTTTTATTTTTCCAATACTAAATAAGATGTATTACTCCCTGTGAAGCAAGACCAAGAGTCCCAGAAGCATCCTTATCTTTCCTATTTAGCCTCATGCATACCAATGATCCCTAGGCCTAGCACCACAGACATCAATACTCAGACAACAAAGAAGTACAGTGGAAATTTATACAACAAATCTGCTTTTATTTGTTTTCTGTACTACTGAAAGAGTCTTTACAGTGTTTATATGAAAGGACCTTTTGCAGATTTTGACCTAGAATAAGGATGTAATCAGTTCCTTTTCAGCTTTGCTACAGTCGGCTTTTAGCTTTGCTTTGTAAATAGTAGTCACTATACCCAAGTTATCATTCTTTCTCAAAATTTCAGGTGTGTTTTGTTCACTGTTTTTCTTTATCTTACCAGATAGCAGGTTTGCATGGATGTAAGTGAAAGCATAACTATCCTCCTCATTGATACAGATATGGCATGAATGCTATGGCATCATAGAATATACACAATCAGACTACAGTAATATTCTTAAAATACTTAATCTCATCATTCTCAAGAGAGGTTACACTGCAATCGATGGAATTAAACTTGCTTTAAAATTTGTGTATGATGGAAGTTCTCCCTAACAACAACAACAAAAGTCATATATATAACATTTTTCATTTCAGGAATCCAAAGTACGGTGCTAGTCATTATAAAAATGGTATTTACTATACTGCATACAAGCCTGTCTTCTGAATTATCTATCCTATCTCTAACTGGAACCAATAGTAACCAAATATTTTAAGAAAGAATCATGCAGCAAGTAGATGCAAGATAATTTATCACACATAAATGTCCCATCTTAATCCTGCATGCTTAGAGAGTTAAATTATGGACCATGAATTTTTATCAACCTTGCAAAGCATTTTGAGATATTAAATATTATAACCTGATATTCTTATTGTTGGCATATACAACTCCCATATCTGCCTGCCCACATCCTTACAAAGTTGATGTTACCTTCATTTCAGACATAGCACGTAGAAGCTAAGGGAATAAGCTTCCCTCTGATCTGTATGGCAGTCTCTTATTTTGACACTCCATAGACACTGGTGCAATCTTTTTCTTCCGTTATTTGTAATTTCTAGTAAATATAAACTGAGTAATAATCTAGGTAAAAAGCTCTTTTTCCCCCTAGTTTTCTCTTTCTCTTTCTCTTTCTCTTTCTC
>NW_010191819.1:15122-15958 GCF_000695765.1 Mesitornis unicolor | reverse complement strand
TATTATTAAGTATATATATATATTTCATAACATAACATTTCTGCAGAATTTTTTGAATGTGTGTTTATAAGTTCATGCAAGAAAATATATACACAAGGGAATTTTGCACTTTCCATGATCAAAAATTAACATTAAATGCAATGTGTTGGATTCCCAGTCTTTCACGGACAAGAGACTTCAAATATTTACTCTCCTGAAATTATCACGATCTGTGGAATTATCTGATAAATTGTAACTTCTTTTGTAACGATTCATAATCATTATGTTCTTGCCTCTGGTTTTGCATGGAAAGGTATTTCCCATGCCATATATTGAAGGTATCTAGAGAGATTAGCAGAGATAAATTCAAAGAAATGAAAACAGTACAATTCATAGTGTTATCTGTGGGAACAAAATCCCAAATTTGACATCCCAGGACTATAAAAACACAAACCAACTCATCCAATTGGCAATTGGGCTCACCCCTTCACCAAAAGGGAAAATTAAGATTTAGCATTTAGCTAGAATAGATGTAGAAATTAAATTAAAAGTTGAATCTTTCGGTGAATTGCAAGCCCATTCCTTGCCTTCAAAATGGACATGTTCTTTTGGGAAAGATATCAGTGTAATTCTGCTGCACAACACAAGATAACTTGGTGTTACAAGCTTCCTTGCTCAGAGGGTAAGGGGTAGATGGGCTGGATAATTCCTCCACCTCTGTGTGTTTCACTCTCCAGTCAACCACAAACATCTCTATACACCTGGCTACTTAAATTGGTCTGGCACAGAGCACACAAGATGAGATCTGGTAGAAAGGGAGAGGGAGAGGGAGAGGGAGAGGGCGGGGGAGAGGAGAG
>NW_010191819.1:12523-15038 GCF_000695765.1 Mesitornis unicolor | reverse complement strand
GGGGAGAGAGGAGTAGGGGGGGGGGAGGGAGAGGGAGAGGAGAGGAGAGGAGAGGAGAGGAGAGGAGAGAAAGCCACATATGGCTGCCTGCTAGCAGGCTCATTTTCTTCTATGGTTTGTGTAGGCCTGTGTAGATAATTCAGATATCATAATGTCAAGTCACATAATAAATAAAACCTCAGTTACACTCATCATCTCGTATTTTGGCCAATGCAACATTTGGATTCATTCCATCCTGTGGGATCATTTTCATGTAAAACAAGCCAGAAAGCTTAGCAAAGGAGAATTTGTTCCTAGGAATAAGAGATATGCAGAGTCCCAGATACGTGCTAAGCCCAGAGTTCCTTTAAAGGCATAAAGATATGAGAAGTTACTCATAATGTGGTTTGAAGTTAAATTATATTTGCTGCTGCCTGATTTGTAGTGCAGAAAGAAACGAGAGACACAAGGGGTTTCTCTCTCACACACCCACAGATCTCAGCACATGATTTTACTGCATACCACCATAGCAAGCAAATGATGCTTCATAACCTATATCTAGAAAGAGAAAACACATGAAAAAGATCTTTTCAGTGCATCAAACAGCACAGGCACAAATTATCCAGTCTATTTTCTGTACATTTTAAAAAAGCACCAAAAAAAAAAAAAAGGAAAAAGAAAAGAAACAGGAAATACAGCTGTTCATTGCATCAGCAAGCTGCTGGTAGCATTAGGGTTGATGCACAAGAACTGCATTGCACTTGACAACTTGCAGTCAACCTGCTACCTAATGGAGTTTGCAATGACATACTAGGCATGAAGACTCTCTTCTCACCGTAAGAAATCTCACCGAGGACAGTGTCCAGGAGTCATCAGATGGCAAAGACCAACCTAGTCCAGCCATCTTAGATAATTTGAAGCATCCTTTGAAGCTGTTCTGATGTCCTCCAAATCATGAAATATTTGAGGGAAGAAGAAACAGACAATGCAAGAATGACAACTAACATACAGCTAGTGCTGCTCTCTGGGTAGAATTCAAGTCTCTGCTCCATTTAAGATAATTGACTTTTTTATAAAAAGCACAGAGAATTCGGCAAGAAAGATCGCAAGAGCCCTGAATCAGAATATGCTGCAATGTGATCAGCAAACCTCATCTGGTGTAAAAAAATGTGCTCAAGTAACTGCAATATGATTTTACAGGTGAGTTCTATAATCACTGAGCTATTGGATAAAAACAAGTGACTACACTCTCCCCAGCTGTGCTTTCTGTAGATTTGGAATTGGTTTGACACTGCTGTCTGGATCAATTACTCAAGTGACCTGCACAAAGAAATACCTACTTTCCAACTCTTGAGCTAGAAAGGGATCAGTACTGCCTTGTGTTTTCCTTTGTATTTTTAAGACTATGTCAACATATTCTTCCAATGACAAAAGCTGTTTCTAAATCCTTCACATGAAGGACATACATACAATTTTTATTTTTAATTTTTGTCCATCTGAATGAGTTTCCTGAAATCTAATGGAGAGAAAAGGAAGAAGCTGCTCCTCTCCAGAAGCAAATTCTCAAATAATTTCAGTGTGCTATACTGGTATTCTGTATACAAAGTTGTAGCAAACCAAATACTTAAAACCATTAAAATTTCCCATGTTACAGAATTTTTAAACTGAAATCACTGCATTCTAGGAAGGCTGTAAGGAGGTGAAAGCAGCCTGAAGTCTAAAGCTAGAAAACTACTAATTAAGATATGCAATAAAAATGTTAATCAAGTAAACTTAGGGAGGATGAGGGAAAGCTATTACATAATCCTCTTGGCAACATATAATGTCTCAGTGCTCTTACACAGGAAAACGATGAGTAGGTAAACAAGTAGGAGAGAAAAAATACAGGTGCTTTGACTGTGGGCCAAAGAAGAAACTGTTCCAAATGGCTTCTCTAACCAGTATTAACAGTTCAAGTAGAAAACATTCAAATCTAAAAGCTCTCTCTAGTGTGCCAGCTCACAGAAACTAACCAGGCAGCTGGAGAAACTGGAGTATTTACAGTGATCCTTTTCTTGTTAAGTACAATCATAGCAATGTCTTTTGTTATTTTATTTCTTTACAACTCCATTCCACCATTACAAAACCATAAAAACAGGATATTTGGTTCTGTGTCCTGCATTAAAGATGTTTCACTGCTAACCAGCAAGTAGGTACTTCATTCATAATTGCATTGGTCCTTAAAGTGAGGGCTTTGGGATTATGCTTGTTGGTAGCCTTGTTGTCCAGTAAGTACAGTTGTTTGTAACAGGCTTTGTGCTAAGTTAACAACACAGAGCTCAACACCTATCAGGCTCTGTATAGACTTGTTTTGGCCTAGCAGGAGCCATATTATTCTTGTTTAGCTGTAACAGGAATTATCTAATAATCTGGTGACTATTACCTATTTTGTTTTAGCTTGTGAACAACTGTATTGGACAATAGCAATCAGCTACTCAGTGCAGAATGAACTATTTATGACCCTAGAATAAAATGAAAAGTAGAGGAGTACTGGCAT
>NW_010191819.1:0-12492 GCF_000695765.1 Mesitornis unicolor | reverse complement strand
GGAATGTTGAAACTATGGGCACAGGATGATACCAGGGGTCCCAGGGCTATAAACATGTCACCAATGGTCAATTAATGGTCATTAAAGGCAGGCAACTGTGTGAGCAGGGTAAAGATAGTTTTAAGGATAACAAAGAGAACAATGAACATCAGTTAAATGTACAATACACAGTAATGTGGAAATGTGACCTGATGAAAAAGGAGCAGGGCATAGATCATATTATAAAACATATAAAATGACTCCAGGCAGACCCAAAAGTAAAGAGGAAGGGAACATCTACATCAACATTGCAGTTATCCCAAAAAAGAACTATGATATTGACCACTGGCTGTAATCCTTCTCCCTGGGCCTGAACCAAAAATGGAACCTTAGGACCCTGAAAAACAGTGGAAGATTGACAGTGATAACAGAGAAATATAGACATACTAGACTGTATGTGTACACTCAACTGTATATAGTTTGAATCATAACTGTTAATACCATTGTAAATGGACAAATGGTTATTCTTTGATGATTCTGTTAAGAATTAGACTCAAATAACATTAGAATCCCAGTTTGAGTATGATATTTACTTATCTTTCCTGTAACAAGATCTTGAGTGCAGCAAATAGATGGAAATAAGTACAATTTACTCTGTAACCTGGAACCAACAAATTGGCAACATTTGCAGGAGGCACAATACCCCAGTGCATTTCTTTGCTGTTTCAAAAAAGTAAGAAGATAATCTCCACTAAGTTGCTGACCTATTTTAAGAGATAATAATAATATAAAGTCCATCACTCAGAGAAAGCATCTTACATCAGTCAAGAATCCACTGGTCTGGAAATAAGATAATAAAGAAATTATAACAAATTACTGAATATACTGTACTTATTTATTACCTGGTTAAAGGTGCCTGTTGGTTTGAGATTCCGTATATTGATTTTAGAAAGACTGCCTTTATGAACAGTCTCTATTCTATTACTTACTTTCCAAAACATTGATAATGATTTGCAATGTACAATTTTGATTGCAGTGGTAATACTCCTGTAGCTAATAGTTATTAGCTTGTGACCTCTTGCCTGTAAAAAACCCAACAGTATGTGCAGTTTAACTTCATGCAACAGATTTGTATGGGACTTGGATTTTTTTTAATATTAAAAGATTAATTTTTATATATGAATATTCATTTTGGTAAGCTGTGACATTGCCGTATCAGAATAATGAAAATAATTATATGAATTGAACATGAATGTGTAATACTAAATGGAGATCATATCTCATTACTTTAAAAAAAAATCAATGTATTTTAAATAAAAATATTTAAAGAGGGGAAAAATTATATTTGCTTTTTACATATATTGTAAAAAAGCAAGAAAATTCTTATTTTTGTATGCAAGCCAGTAACATACATATCTCTTTTACTAACTTAAAAAAGGATGTATCATAAAAGCTATGAAAGCAGGGAAATAAAATAAATTCTAATAATATTTTGCACTTTTCCTCCTAGATATCAAAGTTAAGTAGAATTATTGCTATTTTACAAAGAAGGTAGCTTAGGAACGGAAGAATTATCTGAATTATCTGGGTACAGACTGGTCTGGCTATTAAAACCCATTCACCTATATCACCCTGGTGCGTGAAAACAGTTCAGAAAGTACAACTGAGTCATTGAACAATCTTAGTTTTGATTTTAGTATCTTGGCTTTGTTTTCAATAGCAATATATAAAGTTTTCTGTATACAGGTGGTATTTTTCATGTAGTCTTCAAGTAGACATGGATTTCAGTACAATGCAGGTATTTACAAAGGTGAAATGCAACCCCAATAGCATGCAGGTTGGGAACAAATCGTCTATACCAAGGAGAAGTCTGGAGAATTAGGCTATAAATACCCAGAAACAATGACAAACCTCTAACCCTTAACTGTGTACCACTACAGCCCAATACAATAATTTACTATGTCAATAAAACTGGATGGAACATCAGCAAAAAGCGCCAGTAAAAAGGAAAAAATTATCTTCCCAAGAATATCAGTGACAAAGGAAAGGTTAAAACTGCAATGAACATACCTTTTTCCTCCACTCTGGAGTTTTAAAGAAAAAATGAAATTTACTCCATTTGATAGTCAGGGATGTATATAACTAACCAGAAAGGTTTTGGAAGATATGATCTTATGGTTGCCATAGCAACTGCCACCTAGATGGTCCATATCTCTATGCTCTTCTACCACCAAAAAAAAAAAAAAAAAAAAAAATCCATCTAACCCCCAAAAAAAAAAAAAAAAAAAAATCCATCTATGACCCACTTGAAAACAAATGGGTTTGTACTGCTCAAACTACCATTGTTCTTCAGAGGCATCTATTATTACTCAGAATCAGGCTGCTGGGATAATCCTACTCTGGAAATATTTCAGTGGTTCTACCACACAACAATATGTATCCTCCATGGCTTGACCTATAACATAGCAATAGAAATCCTGTGCACAGTCATATTTGGCTCTATTTGGCCATGTGTGGCTCTAATTCCATATATAAGGAGAGAAAAGGAAGGTATTAAATGATTACTACATTTCATAGCCTAAGGTATATATATTTAGAAAACTTTTAGATTTCTTTTTAACACAATCACTCAACTGCTCTCATCCGATCCCTTTAAGAAGAATAAAACTTGGAAACCTCATTTAGAGTGAGCAGAAGTTGAAAGTTTTTCCCAAAGTTCACCTTACTGCTGTTCTAGTGTGAACTGAAGATTAACTAAAGCAGAAGTGCTGAATAGCTTATTGCCGGAGAGAATTTTTCTGTGCTCATGTTGCTAAGAAAATCTCCCTACCTGTCTGATGTTGTGTCTGAGAACTTAAAAGAAAGGGACAGCAGAAGTGTGACAAAGGGTACAAAGCTATTATCTATTGTAAAAACATGTAGTACTCGTGGACACTGCTTAAACTCATTGTTCTGAGTTTATATCTCCAATTGCAAATCTTTCTCATGTGAGTTTTTCAAAGGATGCAATAACATTCAAGCATGAGAACAAAAATTCAGCCCAATAAAGTAAATTACCATTTTATTAAGTTTACCATATCTTCCTTTAGAGGCCTCGCAAGTGTTGCTCTTAATTTTAAATGTATTCTTTAAGCCTTTAGGAGTTTGTTTCTACCATATGCACATATGAAAGGCAGAATTAATATTAACATAAATGTTAAAAAAGCGGGAAGGTGTTCTTTTCAGTTTTCTACTGAAACGTCTGGTTATCATTCCAGGCAAACTTGAGAGCAATTTCTGAAAATATCTCTCTCTTTGTTTTCATTTTTTCTATAAGCATTTGTTTATCAGAGGTGAAAAAATAAAACAAAACTAATTACAGAGAACACCTCTTTATCACATATTGGTTTTAGGTCTTCTAATAATTGACTACAGAACATATTGAAATGTAATATATTTATTTATTAACTAAATATTTCTTATTAGAATGACAGCTTCCCTTTTACATTCCTTCACTCTTTTCCCTATGGGCCTTCCAATCCTTACTTCTAGGCATCTTAACTTTAAGTCATACTCAATTCCATCCTGTGATTAGAATATAAATACCCTATACTGCCAGACAGGTATACAAGAAACTACCTTTTCCTCTTCAGTCAGTACAGCTAATTCTACCAGTTCATCCTTTTAGAATAACAATGGAAATAGTCCGTCTTTAGAAATAGGACTAGGGAGTGGTTTTACACCCATACTTGCAGTATGCTGTAAGTTTCTCTATAAACTTTCACGTACTTCAAGTCTTCACTGTACCTGCCAACCCATATGCAGGAGACAGATGTTCGTCCTTCCACTTTGTTAACTACCTTGTCACAATACATCACCATTTATGTATTACTTCATGAAGTTTTGGTTTACACAATTTAGTCTGCATTTCCACCTGTGCTTGAGTAGGATTGGACAAGTACCTGTTAAAGCTACTGGATTACCTTATGTTCATATAGCCATTTTTAATTATTATATATAATACTCATATTACACAGCAAATATTTTAAGTCTGTTCTGCACTTCAGTAAAACATACCCTGGCCCTTTTCTTCTCAACACCAAATACAACTACACATATGAGGCTATTCAGCCTGTGGAGTCTTAGAGCACGGGTTTAATTCATGAGCAGATGAAGAAATGCCAGTGTCTCTGAGCCACATTGACACTCCCTAAAATATTCCTTCAGTAGCACTATGCACTCTCAGACTCCAACCAAAATAAGAAAGTGGAAGTTGGGAAGGCTGATGTTCACACATCATCAGTCCAAAGTTATTTAGCACAATTGTTTCTGTAATTGCAGCTTGCTGGGAATGTTCAGTGTTCAATGGTCCTCGAAAATCAGACTTCCAATTGGTTGATGATGGGTTTTGTTAGATGCACACACTGAGCTGGGAAATTCAGACACACACATCAAGACCAGAGAATTCATGACACTGCCACAGGTTTTGGGGTGAAGGCAGTCTTAGTAGGATCTAAGCTGGTTTTCTTACAAATATACATCTCTTTTGCTGAATTAATAGCACGCATACAATTCAGTAGCTGCTTTAAACTGGGGCAAGTTAAAAATTAGTGACAATAGGAAATGAATTTTCTAAGACAGATATTACAGAACTTACAATTAACCATTATGTACCGTTACCTCTGCTGAAATAGTAATGTCTAACTGAGATGCCACAGATGTTGCAAAATTGAGATTATTTAAAAAATAGCTTCCTGGAATGCTTTAATAAGACTGTGGGCAGTAGGTCAAGGAAGGTTATCCCCCCACTCTACTTTGTCCTGGTGAGACCACATCTAGAAAACTGCATACAATTCTGGACTCCCCAGTTCAAGAAGGACAAGAAACTACTGGAGAGAGTCCAGCAGGGGGACTGGAGCATCTCCCATATAGGGAAAGGCTGAGAGAGCTGGGTCTGTTTAGAGAGGGGATCCCTTCCTCTTGTTTAGCTGAGGAGGATCTTATTAATTCTTATAAATATCTAAAGGGCAGGTGTCAGGAGGATGGGACCAGACTCTTCACAGTAGTGCCCAGCAAAAGGACAAGGAGTAATGGTCACAAACTAGAACACAGGAGGTTCAACTTAAACATAAGGAAAAACTTCTCTACTGTGAGGGTGACAGAGCACTGGAACAGACTGCCCAGAGAGGTTGTGGAGTCTCCTTCTCTGGAGACATTCAAAACTCACCTGGAGGTGTTCCTATGTGATCTTCTCTAGATGATCCTGCTCTATCAGGGGGATTGGACTAATGATCTTTAGAGGTCCTTTCCAACCCATACCATTTTGTGATTCTGTGAAAAAAACTTTCAAAGTATTTTTTTTAATTAGCAGCACATATAAAACATCATTCAACTCCCAATCAACATAAATGAGTTACTTTCAGGCTTCGTCAATAAAGGTGGTGGCATTCTTCCATCTGGGGTAGCAGAGAATCACTAAGACATTTTCTCCTACAGGGGACATCAGCTTACAAGAGAACACTCCTGCTTTGGGAGGGGGGGTGGGGGAGAGGACAAGGAGGGAGACAGGAGGAGACAGTGGCTTGTGTCTGTAAAGATACAGGAGCACATACCCCTTCCCAGGACCACAGGTTGTCTCTGCACCTGATGAATCGGGAAATTTCAGGAGGATTGAAGAAAAAGGTAGTGAAGTGGGCCAAAGCACTTCACGGTTCTTCTGTATTCTACACTCCCTTTTAAATCCACACCTGAAGATACAATAATGGCAAAACAAGGTGACAATTAAAGGCTATTTTACAGAGGGTTCCATTCTGCAGCAACATAAAGTATTGCAGTCAATAACCCTGCTGCCTCAGGAAATATGGTGCTGTGTAAATTCATATCCCTTGGAGGAACACAACTCTGTGTTCAAACACTTGAACTTACTTTATAGATGAGACTGTAAAGAAAATTACAGTCCATGTGTAGGAGCTATATGAAAAAAGCATGCTATGAATCTCAGGCAGGGACTGAGGATCTCTGTTGTTCCTGGCAAGCAGTCTGCTACGGGTAGCCTAGACCTCGGTGGGTGCATAGCCTGGTCTACAGCTTCTACCCATTTGATTTGGTGGTAATACTGTGGATTATCAAGTCTGCCAGGTGTGTATGCTGATTCAGTCTCATTGTTAGATGGAGCAATGGCAGCCAAAGAGGGCAAAGTCTCCAGGCTGGAAATGAGACACAGTGGTGCCACAGCTGCAACCTCTGAGCACACTCAGGGAGAGAGAGGAAACATGTGCACATGTAGAAAGGCATAGAAATCAGTGAAAAAATGGGTACAAAAACCTCCCCAGTGAAAGCATTGCCATGAAATACACCTTGTGTGGATAGTGCTGCCATAGCCATTACTCTTCCAAAGCACATCACACCTATGTGTGAGTTGTGCCAGAGGAATAGACTGACAAAAGTGGCCAGACTTACGGGCACATCCTAAACATCTCCCGTTGCCACCACAGGGGCACCAGCTACTGTGGCAGATGCTCACATCATCCAAGGCATTTGTTTTCTTAGCCCATCCATTAAATTTTTGAGCAGTAGTACAATGCAACAGTAAAGAGACAAGCAAATCAAATTCATTACTGGTTGGCATGTGAAGTTTAACCAAGAAAACTTTGCAAAGGAATAAACTGTGCAATCAAAGCTGTATTTTTCACCATCTCCTACATGCTGCCTAGGTAATCTGCATATTTAAACACAGCTTCCTAGTATTCATGTCTGAAAGTGCATACCAAGGGAAACTGAAGCCAGATGGTTAGATGTCAAAGTGACTAAAAAATTGCTTTTAAAAAGGTAGGCTTCCAATAATTAATAGTCCAGATCTTCAGATAATGTAAATCACTGAAGTGAATTGCATGGTTCTGATTTACACTGTCACATTATCTAGTTGTGTGTCCAACCCTTACTCTCAAAAACATTTAACACAGATTGCTTGGATAACTCACTTTTGACATGGGGATGGGGGGAACCAAACATCCGCTTGCTGGAAGCCTTTAAGGATATGACATATTCTATAGCACTCTAAAACATAACCGTGTGCTAATTAAAACTTCATACATTTAAATAATAAAGCAGGAAAGAGACACAGCAGTAATAAACATCCCACTATGGTGTACAGACAAGGAGGAGTTTCCAAAGGCCCAAATGGCAGTAAGGCACCTCCCATCAAGAACTGATGATGACAAGTCAGGTCAGACAATTTTGGTCAGACAATAAAAGTTGAAAGAACATTAATGGACTAGGTGAAATCAACAAAAGGCAACAAGTTCTACTTCAGTGTTGACAATCCAGTCTTAATACACTTCTGAGGTAAGTGGAATGTGCTGGGTGTGTTTATTTATAAAGGTTTCTTCCCTTTGAATTAGTGTTTTGGAATCCCTATTCATCAAGCACTATCAGTTAAGCACTAAAAAAATCCAAACCCAAAACAACAACTGTGAAGCTGAGCAGGTAGTGCAGCACTGGAGCACGTTTCCCAGAGAGGCTGTCAAACCTGAGAATCAGTTTTTCACAGCCCAGCTAGACCAAGCCAGAGCTGACCTGATCTAACAGTGGCAATAGTTTTGCTTTGAGCTGGAGTTGCCACTAAAAGACCTTCAGCCATCCACTCCCACTGAAATTTTGGTGATTTGATGATTCTATGAAAGCAGTTGCAAGACAGTGTCCTGATGGCAGGATGTGCTTGGGCAGCTTACATCCTGACAAGAAAATAAGTAATGCTGCTGTGCCTTTATAACTTACGTGCAGTTTGAGACTTTCCCAGTCTGTCAGTAGTGGTATAACTCTTACTGAAACTAGCAGGCAAAACATCTCCTAATGAAAACAGTTATACTTTTAAGGACAGTTTTAATTACAATGACAAAACCCATTGATTTTCACACATGGAAATAAATTTACTCTGATGCTTGTACTTACAAGACCCAGACCATGAGTATGAAATTCTTGGCTTACATCTTCTAAATTCTTGTGCTGGCTTCTTTCATCTGCTTCATTTTTCTTTTATTAAAAATTAATTAAAGAAAGCTATCAAGCTCATCTTTCTGACTGAAGTCAGCTTTCTTTGCTTGGGTAAGTACAGCAGTACTTACAGCTGCAAGCAGCATTAAGCTTATTTTAACAGTGCTTTTTATTTTAAAGGGCCACTGCCAAGGTGATTAACACCAAATCCAAATGAGCTTTTAACCTACATCCTTCACTCAGATGCTGATTTAACTAGTAAAATCCTGCCAGCAACACCAGTTTTAAAAGTCAGCCTTTGAAGCCATACCACAGCAAAAGGCTTCTTGAAGTCCAAGGAGATTATGTCTACTACGGTGCTCCTGTCAGCTGTCATTGTCACTTCCTAGGAGAAGTTAATCAGATTTGCTCAGCCTGACCTCTGCCTTAGCAAGCCTGGACCTGCCTAAGACTGTACCTGTCAGGTGCTCCTCGCTGGGGTCCCATTCACCTCTGCAGCCAGGCTTGCCTCACCCCCCCAAACAGGGGTGTCAGGTCAGCTTCCCTCCCTGCTTGACATCTCATCTGCCTCCTCTGGCAGATGTCTGCTTCTGTCCTTTTTCCTCATCTAGTGCTAACTTAGGTGTAATGGGTGTTCTGCTTTCACTTTTCCTCTGTGAGACAGGGTGAGCATGCACATACTCCTCGACTTCAGCAGCTTCATGATTATCCACCACCACTGGCTGAAATGTGACTGACGGGACCATGGATGAGGAGACAGACCCTGCCCACAAGGTCCCCTAAGCACCAAGTTGTAAAATCTTCCTTTTATTTCAAGTGTTTATTCACCATTAACTTCATTTTCCTTTACTCGCATCTAGTGTGTTTATCATGTGGAGAGCTGGTACTGATGTTTTTAATTAAGGTTGACTAATAATTTCCTTTATAGCTTTCCGTTTTCAGTATAGTTTATAGCCCCAGGAACGTTAATAATTCTGGGCTAAATTTTGCATGCTTCATTTCTGCCTCAAGTGGAATTGAATATGGGATCATCAGCTACTCTGCTTCTGCTTCCTATTTTTCTTCCCCAAAATATTCTTTTGCTTTAATAAAGTACAGTAGGCTGGTAGCCAGATGATCATAAATTGCAGTTTCATCATTTCTAGTGCATAATGCTAATAATTCTGTGCAATTGTATCTATAATCAAGCAAGGTGTTATGCATCTTTTGCACAGAGAGCAGAAAACTGTCAGTCCATGGGCTTAATCAGAGAAGCAATGGAGCTTTTCAAAGACAGTGTGAGGTCACCAGTACAAACTGGGATTAAAACTTCATGGAAGAAATGTGACGTTGTCCACCATACACAATGCTTCTAGACTACTTCCTTTTGCAAAAATATTAAGCAGAAGAAGCCAAGACATGAAAAGAACTTCTGCAGTCACTGGGTTTTTACATTCTGATTGTAGAGGATGCCATGCATACCACGTAACACATCAGAGACACACTCAATTGAGCTGGGAGTACTAGCTTTTTCCAGCATTCATGATATCTGGCTGAAAGCCTACATGCAAGTTTGTCAGATCAGCACAGGGAGTCACACATCATTTCTAAAGCTTGAAAAAAGTTATTGTGATTATTTAAAAAAAATTACTTGAGTTACTTGAGTTTCCATTCCACTGGACAGGTCAGTAGTAAATGCTGAACTGGAGTAGTGGTGTTCTTGCTTTTTTTCTTTTCCTTCCCTTTCTTTCCCTCTTATCTCTTCCCTCTTCCCTCTTCTCTTTGTCTCTCTCTTTCCTTCTTTCCCTCAAAAGGTTAAAATTACATGCAGAATGGAAATTTGTGATTCCAGAAAAATTCTCTCTTCTTTCTTCTACACCATGTCCCCTTCAGAAAGAAAGCTGTCTCAAAAACTCTGCAGAACTTGTAAGATTAGCTGCAGTCTTGGACAGACACAGCCCCCAGGGCTGCTCAGCACCAGTAATTTAGGTATGAGCTTTGGTGAGACCCATTCAGTTCTCAGGACTCCAGGCAGCAAGGCTCCCCTCTTTCTTCTGTTTGCTGCTGCTCTCTCCAACAAATTGACAGGAAGACTTTTTAGCCTATACTCTTCCATCATTCACCATTTCAAAACAGGTATCTCACATCTTTTCTCCTTTACAGTTAAGCTGTTCAGACATCTAAAAGGACACAAGGTGTTCAGTAACTGTTGAGCACTTCTTCTGCCCCCCTTGGTAAAGCAGGAGAGTATGCATCTGCAGAGCAACCCTGTTTGCCTCAGCCATGAGAGTAGTTTTCTTGAAGTTACTTTAAAAGCATGCAGGCTTTGCCCCTTGTGAAGAAAGCTGCCTTCACCTTTGGCACTGCATGCAAGATCACTCACTCTTCCTCTTCTACTACAATACTTAGGTCCAATGGATAAGGAAGACAACCTAACTAAAGTTCTCCTTTTCTGTGAGGTTAACCTTCACTTTAATACTTATACTTTTCATTCATTTTTATAAGTGCTATTTTTTGAATATATCAGGTCATGAGCTGCAGTAGCAGAAAGAGAAGGGGTAAAAACCATTGTTAGACAAGAATGCTAATTCTGAGAGCGAGCATCAAAAGGTTGAGTAAGTCTGTGCCACATTGTGAGAGTTCAGCAATGCTCCATTCATTTGTGTGACAAGCCTCATTATGAGGAAGCTTTTTAAAAGCAATTCATTCTAAGGAAGCTTTGGATACAGTTCTAAAAGCAGAAAATAAAACCTAGGCATACTGGGGAATGCAAAAAGAGCAGGCAGTAGAATCAAGAAGGAAAGCATACAAAAATCAGCTCTTCTGCAAGTTCATTTTTTCCTAAGTTTGATATTCTTCAGGAGTCAGAACTGTACTGCACACTTGTGACCTCAGGCAGTGAAGCTGGAAGAAGATATTTCAGGCCCTGCAGAACACACACACAGCCATATAACACAGAAAAGATATACAAACTGAATAGACAAGATCATGATGCTAACTTGCTCCAGAATTACCTCAGCCAAGGTAGTCTATTTTGAAGAAGAAAATTTTACGTATGTCTAACTATTTTACCACTTATTTGGACCTTTAGGTGGTGATCAAAAGATGTGGCATCTGAAGTTCAGCTGAAAAATTAATTTAAATTCAAACCCATCACAAAGAAATTAGATGGATTTTCTGAAGAAAACAAGTAATACCTGGAAGTTGTGTGTGATTTTTTTGGGACATGAGAGATACCATCAGTAACGGTTCTAGGCAGACAGCTAGCAAAATATATAACTCGATGATGCCCTATGGATTCTAACAACCTCTGTGATTCATGGTTGTAATTTTTTAGGCTACCACACCTTCGCTGAGAAATTAAAAGAAAACAAACAGTGTTTTGTGCTCCCTCTGCTGGCTCTGGAGCAAGGTAGCTGACAAATGCTCTGCTGTTTGGCATAGTTAGGTGATGATGAAGAAGAAACAAGAAGCCTTCTGTGTGTCTTTGTAGGTAGCTGTTTTTGTTGTTATTAAACAAGTGAACAAAAAAAGGCAAAATGTATTTTAGCTCTCTTTTAGAAGAAAACCACGTTTTTCTTTTTAAGAATGATTGAAAAATAATTTCTAATGTTTGTTGTATTTCAAAACACCTTGCAACAATGACCTCCTGGCAGATGTTTGGGGCAAAATTGTGAGACTGAGTGCCTTGCAACAGTTCAGATATTGGGAAATTCTCTCCAAACCCTTGTAGCTATTAAGGTTCTGATTCTCAATCTAAGCTTATAGTTGATCAAGCCTCAGCTGTGCTTATTAGCCAAGTAGAATTGAAGATTTAACTTATATGTTTGGAGAATGTAAATGCAAAAGACTTCCTATAAAAAAAAGAGATTGAACATAAATAAATGTGTTCATGTGTTCATGAAAATAAATTTGTACTCACTGAGTTTACAGGAATATACAGTTTGAGACAGGTTGATATTCTGGCATGCTTTGATGAAAACAGTTTCTTCCTGTTCAATACAGCACCTACAGGTGCTACGTAGAGGATGGTTCCTCTCACTTCTCACTTCTTCTGGTAGTTCTTGTGGGAAGAGTGATGTAAGAGTACAAAGTGTCTTCATTACGCCTGAAAAAGTGTCACATTTACCTTTTATTAAAAAATTAAGAGAGAGTAGCAGTCTGATGGGACTTCTGGGATGGGTCAGATTTGACTCACACTGAATGAAGAACCACTTAACCTTCAGAAGAAGAGAAGCTGACCTTTTGCACGTAAGAATATATTTGGTAGATATTTTAAGTCTGATTAAAGCTGGGATTTGGATCCAGCATTAACTCAAGTAAAAACATGTATTTTAAATACAGAGTATAATAAGAAAAGTGCACACACAAACATGAGAGGTACATATAACCCGAAGTTCCCACTGGGAGGTTTTAGTACTTTGAAGCTCCAAAATAAAATGCATGTTAGAGTTCAAATACATTGATATGGATCTATAGATATTCTTTTACCAGCACATGCATAATTTTGCTAATCCTCTGTCTTTTTTTCTCTCATCACAGAATCACAGAATCACAGAACGT